>NC_090736.1:25875912-25890912 GCF_036898095.1 Palaemon carinicauda | reverse complement strand
TCGAAAAACAGAATATCAATAAATTTCAATGGGAGCTTGTACTGAATTTTTTTTTTATCAATTTCAGTGGTAGCTTATACTGAAAAAATATAAGCTTTGTCACAAAATGAAATATTCCATATTTGCTTGCCTTCATACAGAAAATAAATCACCCTCTCTGAAAACCAAAGTGAAAGTCGTTATAAAATCTGTTATTCAATTATGTGAAGAAAGACTTCATCGTTAAGTACCTTCCGATACAATGACCTTATGCATCATAATTTTATCCAAATATGGGATGAAAAAGGAACTTCTAAAGTGTAATGCTGAGTAAATAATATATTTGATTCGTAATGTGAGCAACTTACATTTGCAGTATATATGACCCGAAATTTACTTTTTTCCATTTGCTCATGCATGAATTAATATTAAACTAGTTCAAAATCTGGGATTAACAAATACTCTAGCCATAATAAATTGGATATTATCGTCGTATAGGGGCGGAATTTTTTTTTTTATTCATTATACAAAATAGTAAAACCTTCGTTAAATTCAAAGATGTCTTCGCCCATATTGAGCGCCACTTAAATGAAGCCTTCTGCGCCAAGAGACGAATTTCAATTCCCAGCGAAATTTGTAAGTGATGGAATGGAAGTTAGTTCCGAAACGATGCTTTGGGGCAATTTGGATTTATGTCTATTGTCGTTCCTCTAATTGGACCAGTGTTTCATTGTGTCGTCGGAACAAGAATTTAATGTTTATGGCTCCGGGCAACGCCGTTAGCAGGAGGACAGCACAATTACTCAGAATGCCTAGTGCAAGACTCGTTTTGTCTCTGTAAACATTCACTGGGGACGTTACTTTTATCGATTTTGATTTTATTTATTTACTATTAGGTGCATACACAAACACACCGATAAAGGCAACACATATATACATATATGTGTATATATATATAAATATATATATATATATATATATATATATATATATATATATATATATATATATATATATATCGATATCAGACCTATGATTCCCAAATCCAAATTATTATTATTATTATTATTATTATTATTATTATTATTATTATTATTATAAGAGGAAATATGAACAAATGGTATTATTATTATTATTATTATTATTATTATTATTATTATTATTATTATTATTATTATTATTATTATTATTATTATTATTATAGGAGGAAACATGAACAAATAGTATTATCAAAGCTAAAGCCTTTTTCGTTATCAAAATAAATAAAAAAGTAATAAAATGCTATTCAAAGTAAACGCCTTCCTGCTTTAGGAAAGTACAATTGCAAAACAAAAATACAGATCTTTTGTCACCATCCCCATCCGCCTTCCCTGCAATTAGGAAAAAAAATTCTCATACAAAGTTTGACCAGAAAGAATAGGAACCCAAGAAGTTAATTGTCTCCACAAAACTTTGTTAGCGTTATTTTTCTCCGTTGTTAACGAGAACAAAAGTAGGGTTTTGTTAGAAAGAGGAGGAAAAATAAGTCTGAGTTGGAGATGAGAGTGTCTGGAGATATGTACAGCGTCGACGTATTTTATTAGATGTCGTTATATTATGAATAAAAAAAAAAAAAAAAAAAAAAAAAAAAAAACTTGTATACCGAGCGGCTTTGCAATTATCCTCGCGTTACCGGTAGATTCGGCAAGTGGACTTCATCATCATCATTATTTCCTCGCACGCCTATTGACGCAAAGGGCCTCGGTTAGATTCCGCCGGTCGTCTCTATCTTGAACTAGGTGGACTTCATATTGCATAAATAGTATTTCTTTTTTTTTTACATAAATCTGTGAAATCATCAACAGAACATAATATTTTGTTAGCAGTTGTGGTACGATAATTACTCTACGAAAGACAGTGAAGAAACAATTATTGTATTAGCCTTAAATTTGTACTTGTATTATGTTTACTTACAAAGAAAAATGGAAGAATTAACAATTGAACGCAAGTTAATGTATTGAAATTAGTTACAAATAGGTAAGGTAATTGACAACTGAACTCTTGAGAGCGTACTATGATTAATAAAAAAATTAAATAAATAAACTGAAATTAACGTAAATATGTATAGAAGAATGAACAACTTTCTCTAGGAAAACTGTGATATTCAAAATGAACAAAGATAAAGAGATTGTCATCCTAATCCACTTCGGTAGACCAGGGCCGAAAAAATCAAAATTATGATTATTGCATTTCTTATCCTTTTTTTACTGATATCATAAGTGTAACAGCACTGTACCCCAATTGTAGCTCTGAATATGGCCCTTGCTGAAATTATTATTATTATTATTATTATTATTATTATTATTATTATTATTATTATTATTATTATTATTATTATAAAAGGATGGATAAAAAGTAAGGTTCAGGTCATATATAGTGCAAATGTAAGGTGTTCACATTACGAATGAAATATATTATTTACTCACAGTAATGGCATTATACTTTAGAAGTTCTTTTTTGTCTCCCATATTTTGATGAAATTATGATGCATAAGATTATTGCTTTTGATGATGACCAATTCAATGAAGGATAATGATTAACTAACTAACTTACCTTCTCCACCATAAAGCTGCAAACAACACAGTATTCTATAAGTTTATTCCAGCTGTGGCCAAGTTGTGAAATGATCTTTGGTACTTCATAAATTCAAACTTGCAGCAAATGTTTATATGTTGAACAGGCGGAATTAAGTGTCATTTCATCGTTTATATATGAAAGATCTGAAATAATGTTTTTACTGTTCTTAAAAATATTTTATTTTAAACTGTTCATAACTTCTCTTAGTTTGTTTATATCCTTATTTCCTTTCCTCTCTGGGCTATTTTTCTTTGTTGCACCCCTTGCCCATATAATATCCTGCTTTTCCAATTAAGGGTGTAGCTTGACTAGTTATAATGATAATAATAATAATAATAATAATAATAATAATAATAATAATAATAATAATAATAATAACTAATCAAAGTCTTCAGTTCATTAAAGTTCCATGTTGAAATTCCAATGTTTAGTGATGAATTCTTGCATTTTCATATTCATCATATGATGTAATGAGGTGTAGCGCACGTGTTTCACACACGCTCGGACACTGTAATGATATTTCCATTTTTTGCATATCTCGCTCTGCCCCCCACTGATAACAGAGCCTGTTTAAGATTGCATTTTTCATGCATTAGCTGGTTTGACGTTTTGTGACGTTCTTGCTCGCAAGTACTTGTATATAAGCTCGTGGTCTGTTTAATAAAGTTTAGTTGCATTTCTCTCGCCTCTTTGTTATCACCTAACAGCCCACTCGCAGAATTGGTGACCGCCAGAGGAACAGCTACCTCTCCCCTTCCCCTCATTGCTGTGCCCTACTGTTTGATGATGCCGCCATCTGACCTTAACTTCTCTCCACGCTACATCCATGAAACTACCGCTCTTCACCAGTACAGAGGCATTAGGTTGGTTTCAACGTGCCGAGGCTCAGTTTTGGATCACGGGCGTGACTTACTCGAGCACTAAAGCGGACTATGTCCTTGCGGCGATCCCTGGGAACGCGTTCCCGGAAATCTCCGATTGTCTTTGTGAACAAGGGGACACCCCTATAGCATACGACGACCTCAAAACATACCTTCTGGAGCAGTACTCCCCATCACCAGCAGCCCGTAAAGCCAAGCTTTTTCAACTCTCTCAACAACAGCTGAGGGACCAAAAGGCTTCGCTCGCCCTCAAAAATTAGTATCGCTCACCTGCAACCTGCTGCAAAGAGCTCTTCATGGGAGGTGAACCTACTTCGTGCCTGTTTGAGTGTGACGCCTACCAGAACCTGTACGCATTGCCATCCCTGATGTTGATATTTGGCCCATGAAGGACCTGATGACCAAAGTTGACACTCTTATGCATAGCCACTTCACCACCTTCAAGACCTCCATCGACAACTATTCAACATTGACCAAAGATGACATGAATGTCGTAGGACACAGACGCCCACCCTGTGACGTGCCGGAGTGGCGACAAAGCACACCCACCACCCAGTTATGCCACCCCTCGCTTATACCCCAATCAACGACCTCTCCAGCCACTTACTGATGCCCATTGGCCGCAGTTATGCTACTACCACTTCAAATTGGTGGCTGCTGCGAAGAAACTTGCGAACGATTGTCAGTGGCCAAAAAACTTGTAAGTAGTCCATCACTTGTGGTGGTGGCCTCCCCTATCACTCTCTTTCCTTTTTACATGATGCAGGTACGGGCGTGTGATTTTTGGTAGACACTGGACCTTGCTGTTCTTTTCTCCCAAGCCCACTCTTCAGGACATGACCCAGTCTGTCTAAGCCTACCAATGTCACCTGGTAGCTTCCAACGGATATGCGATCCTCACCCACAGGTACGAGACCCTCACAGGACTGTTTGGGAATGCCAAATATCATTGGAAGCTGCTCGTTGCTGACGTCACACAATGCCAATCTTCGATGCTGATTTCTTCCATTTTCACCTCCTGGTTGATGTTGCTCATCGACAATTAATCAATGCAGATTTATGCTCATCAAAACCTCTTCAATCCACCCCCTCCGACCTAGATCTCCATATCAACACACCTACGGATGTCTACGCTCACCTCCTGTAGTCGTACCCGGAAGTCTTCTGTCCAGAACTTGGCCAAATGCCCAGGGTTCGTGCCAAACACAATATTTATCACCATATCAAGAGGACAGGGCCCCAAATACTTACCAGATTCAGATGTTTGGTACTGAATTGTTTGGCAGTCGCTAAACAAATTTCGCCAAAATGGAAGAAAAGGGACTTTGCCTAAAGGCCTTAATCCCATGGTCGTTGCCCTTACGCATCGTCCTAAAAAAAGATGGCTCCCTGTGCCCTTGTAGGGATTACCGGTGCCTGAACATGCTGACAAAACCTGATCACTACCCCCTCCCAAACATCTTCGACGTGACCTCCTACATGCAAAAATCAATTTTCCCCACACCCGACCTCTTGAAGGCATATTATCAAGCACCCATGAACCCAGAGGACAACCCCAAAACTCCAATCACCTTCAATTACTCTTGTTTTGGCCTTTGAAATATTGGGGCTACTTTTCAATGCCTCATGGATGGCATTTTAGGGGACCTCCCCTTCTATGTATGTTATGTGGACGACATTCTTGTGTTCTCTACCTTCAAAGAGAAACACCTCAATCACCTACGCGTTATGCTCGACTGCCTACAACAGGATGGTGCTGTAGTCCAGGAAAAAAAGTGTACCTTTGGCGCCAACGAAGGATCATTCATAGGGTACCGCATCATTCCTGAAGGAGTTAACCCCTTCCTAAAGAAGGTAGCATCCGTTCAGAAATTCCCCTCACCTTCCACCGTCTGAGCACTGCAAGAATTCTTTTGTATGATCAACTATTATCACTAGTTCTCGCCAACCATTGCCGCCACTCTTGCGCCCCTTCTATGCCTCCCTCAAGGGTGAGTCAAAAGACCTGAATAGGAGTTCCCTTCAAGAAGCGACCTTCTGCAGTGCAAAGAATCCCCTATTAACTGCTGCTGCTCTTAGTTTTCCCAAGCCACATGCCCCTCTTCTTCTCTCCATCGATGTCAGTGACGCCGCTATTGCCGCTGTACTCAAACAGGTAGTCAGCGGATTGCCCCATCCATTGGCCTTCTTCAGTAGGAAACTGCCCAAAGCAGAATTTGGCTACTCTACCTTTGACTGAGCATTTCTGGCGGTGAATTAAGCTGTCCGGCACTTTTGCCACTTCTAAGAAAGTACGCCCTTCGTCATTGGCACGGCCCACATGCCTCTGGTGCGCACCTTCAATCAACAGTCTGATGCCTGGTCTGCCCATCAACGCCAACATCTCTCTGCTGTGTCTGAATACAATGGCACCCTTCAAAACATCCCTGGAAAAAAGAATCCCGTTGCCAATGCTCTGTCAAGAAACACACTGGCCACCATTTCCTTGGATTGGATTACAACGGCTTAGCAGAAGCCCAACGAAAGGGTCCAGAGTACCAAGCATGTAGGACATTCTGCACATCCTCCATTGAGAAGACGTCGCCCTAATGACTCCAACGGCCCCCTCCTGTGTGACGTCAGTACAGGTAGACCACGGTCATGAATACCTGCCCCCATGCGCCGTTAGGTGTTTGATTTCATTCATGGCCTGTCACATTCATCGCGCCGATCTACTGCACAGCTACGATGTTTGTTTGATAAAGTTTAGTTGCATTCCTCTCGCCTCTCTGTTATCACCTAAGAGCCCGCTTGCACAGAGGAATAGATAAAAGGAGTGATGAATCAATCAGTATTAATCTCTACTCTTTCTTGATCCGAAATTATAGCCGAGGGATTTTCAAGTTATTTTAGTGTTGTAATATAAGTAAAGGAAGTTACCTGAAAAAAAGTCTTATTTGAAAATTGTTTAAGTAATTTAAAGTTTTATTTCATACATATATCCCTAGCTATAAACATATCCATAACTGATTAATTTTCAGCTTCATTGACCATGGCAGTTGCGATTCCATTACGATACCAAACTAAATAAGACACATCTAAAATAACTATCAAAGCAACCAAAAGCTAATGCCAAGGGCACTCTGCACTGGGAAAAAATAGATACACAAAAAACAAAAAAAAATCTAAAACTAGATCTAATTCCTCCTGATGAAAGAAAGAGATGGAAACTTTTCCTCAGAAGAAATTCAATTAAGATCGCAGTCAAAAAATCAATTTGCCAAGTCTCTGAGGCACAGCCGCCCAATTCAATCTCCACAAGTAAACAGTAGTCCCAATTGATTTCCAGATCCACCCCTAAAAGCAAAAGAATCACGTATCATTACAATATAGTAGTAGTAGTAGTAGTAGTAGTAGTAGTAATCAATATCAGCGGTAGTTTATTAATAGTTTTGAAGATTATTTTCACCGGTAATATTGAAAAAAAATTGCTGGATTTTCAAACTCTCAATCAGCAGTAGTAGTAGTATTAGTAGTAGTAGTAGTCGATATCAGCGGTAGTTTACTAATAGTTTTGAAGATTATTTTCACTTGTGATATTACAAAAATAGCTGGATTTTAAAACTCAAGTAGTAGTAGTAGTAGTAGTAGTAGTAGTGATAGTAATAGTAATAATAATTGTAATAGTAGTAGTAGTAGTAGTAGTAGAAGTAGTAGTAGTAGTATAAACTTAGGAAAAATATTGTTTTCCGTTTGGCCATCAATTTTTTAAATAGTAATTCGAGAAGGTAATTGTCACATCCTGTCTCACGAATGATAAAGGTACTTGCACCATTATGTTTCATGATAACGGTAATTGTACCATCATGTTTCAAGATGAAGGTAATTGTACCATCATATATCATGATAAAGGTAATTGTACTATCATGTCTCATGATAAGGGTAATTTAACCATCATGTGTCATGATAAAGGTAATTGTACCATTATATCTCACGATAAAGGTAATTGTACCATCATGTCTCATGATATGGGTAATTGTACCTTTGTCTCATGATAAAGATAATTGTACCATCATGTCTCATGATAAAGGTAGTTGTGCCATCATGTGTTAAGATAAAGGTAATTGTACCATCATATCTCATGATAAAGGTAATTGTACCATCATGTGCCATGATAAAGGTAATTGTAGCATCATGTGTCATGATAAAGGTAATTGTACGATTACGTCTCCCTATAAAGGTAATTGTACCATCATGTGTCATGATAAAGGTAATTGTACGATTACGTCTCCCTATAAAGGTAATTGTACCATCATGTGTCATGATAAAGGTAATTGTACGATTACGTCTCCATATAAAGGTAATTGTACCACCATGTCTCATGATAAAGGTAATTGTACCATCATGTCTCACGATAAAGGTAATTGTACCATCATGTCTCATGATAAAGGTAATTGTACCATCATGTCTCATGATAAAGGTAATTGATAAAGGTAATTGTACTATCATGTGTCATGATAAAGGTAATTGTACTATCATGTGTCATGATAAAGTTACTTGTACTATCATGTTTCATGATAAAGTTACTTGTACCATCATGTTTCATGATAAAGTTACCTATACTATCATGTTTCATGATAAAGGAAATTGTACCATTATGCTTCATGATAAAGGAAATTGTACCATCATGTTTCATGATAAAGGTAATTGTACCATCATGTCACATGATAAAGGTAATTGTACCATCATGTTTCATGATAAAGGTAATTGATAAAGGTAATTGTACTATCATGTGTCATGATAAAGGTAATTGTACTGTCATGTTTCATGATAAAGTTACTTGTACTATCATGTTTCATGATAAAGTTACTTGTACCATCATGTTTCATGATAAAGGAAATTGTACCATCATGTTTCATGATAAAGGAAATTATACCATCATGTTTCATGATAAGGGTAATTGTACCATCATGTCACATGATAAAGGTAATTGTACCATCATGTATCATGACAAAGATAATTGTACCATCATGTCTCACGATGAAGGTAATTGTACCATTATGTCTCATGATAAAGGTAATAGTACCATCATCTCCCATGACTTAGGGTTGATCAGGACAAATGGTATTGAACCATGTGTATGCCCTCATTGGACACCCGACCCCAACACATTTTAATCTAACTATTCTTGTTTGTTTTTAAAAAAAGAGATATTTCAGAAGAACCTAATCACGAAATACTAATATTAATAGCTTTCGTTCGTTGGCTAGAAACTTTTCCTTAATTAGAATTCCTCTTTGTATTTCACCGACTTTTATAGTTTACATATGGCTGCTCTATTCGAATGTCACTGATCTTAAAATATTTCATATTTTTTCATTCATTTCTTTTCTATATAGTTTATTTGGTATTTTCTTATTTCAATTCCTCACTGGGATACTTTCCCTGCTGGAACTCTTGTGCTTGAAGCATTCTTCTTTTCGAAACAGGGTTGTAGCTGTCTAATAATAATAATAATAATAATAATAATAATAATAATAATAATAATAATAATAATAATAATAATAATAATAATATGTTCAATCAATACAAACTTAGAGATTTCTAATGAGAATTGGGTATATCAGTACAGTAAGTATATAAGTATATCAATATATCAGTATAATTCCTATAAGGACTGTTAGGTACCAGAAGAAGCTACAGTGTAAGAATTCAAGCGGTGTATAAGAAACATCTTAATTGTTTGAAAAGAGGCTGTAGTGTCTAAAATCGCCATCTCTCAGAATAAAAGTACTTATGAAATTCACATAAATTTCGGTAAAAGATTAATGATAAAATAAGAACCCCAGTAAAAATTACCAGTCAGTGGTTCTTATGAAACTTAGGGTGTGGTAGCCTATTGGAAGCCTCCCTGAATGGACTGGAGTTCGAGACTCTCTCGATAGTTTCTAGTAGTGTCTGTAACCTCACCATCCTTGTGAGGTAAGGACGGGAGGGGGGGGGGGGGGGGGGGGGGACACCTATAGGTCTACCTGCTGAGTTATCACCAGTCATTAACTGGCCATCCTTCATCCTAGCTTAATGGATTAGTGGCTTTGACTGACTGTCTAAGAGCCCCCGTCCGGAAATAAGGTCCGAGCAATCTATGTGCGTGCTGAGCTTGATGGAGTGAGGTATTGGGCACTGATCATATTACATATGGTCAGTCTCTAAGGCATTGTCCTACCCCTAGCCTCTGACATTCATGAGCGACCTTTAAACACTTATAAGGAAAGACACGACCGGCGAAGTTCAAATTTGGTGCAACGACTTTTTTTTTTTTTTTTTTTTTTTTTTTTTTGTTAACAGGATCATAAAAGGCTCGTTTCATAATTTGTCTGTTACTTATCTACTTGATATCATTATTCATATAGAAATGTTTTGATTTGTTATTTCGCCTTTGTAATTTATTCCCAATTTCCCCGTTCCTTCACCGCTCTCAGCTGCTATCTTATTATTGGAGCCCTTGAGTACAATTGTTGTATCCAGCTTTTCACTTGAGGGTTGCACCTTTGCACATAAGAATAAACATGATGATAATAATAGTAAATTATAAATAACTGTAGATGAAGGAATCTTTATTTCATCCCGAACATATCTTTCTCACGAGGTATTTTGGGTGCATCCTCTGGTGACATTTACATCTGACCCAGTTTCAAGTGAGTTGACAGCTGGAAAAGTGATTTTTATATAAGATTTGTTCGGTGAATGATTTAGATTTCTCCTAGGTTATTTTTTCTTTTTGCTATTTTTTTTTCTAATTTATTTTGGTTAATATTTTTGCCACAGTATATTTTAAGGTAACCAAAGAAATTAAAGTATGTCATATGTACTGTAATATCATGTTCATTTGAGTCGACATATCTATTTTAAGAGATAATAAGATTTATTGCCAGGGCTCTAGATTTTTTATAACTGATCTTAATGTTCTGTATATTGTTAAATGATTTACATAGGAAGTATATACGTATATACACATGGTATTTGTAAACACAAATGACTACATTATGTACATCCAGTAGTGATGGAGAAGGAAATTCATCCTTAGTATTTTTCATAATAAAATTGTCGCGTCACAAGAAATCCACTTCAATGTTTAGTGATGTAATCGTTTACTCAGAAAGGAAAGTTTTGTCTCAGAGAGTTTATAAAAGTAACTAATAAAAAGAAAAAACGCCAAGAGTTTTTGAGTGGAATCTCGAACAGCAAATAAACACCAAAGATAAACATTTCTCGCGATAAACATTCCCAGTGATAAACATTCCCCACCCGTTCTCTTTTTATCTCGGGAGTTTCAAAGGCAGTCCCCTCGACTTTTAATGACCCTCGTTTAAACTCTCCGATGCAAAGGGCCATTTTCCCCGTCTAATTGCTAATTACCGAGCGAAAATCTTTGGCCAAATATATCGAGGGCACATCCTCAGCTTTTTGCTTTTACGATAGCTTAGGTTTCTTTGAATCCTATATGTATAATAATTAAGATTATTAGGTTGGAGAAAGTCTATATATTCATATCCAAGTGTTTATGATGATTTTGCACGAATAACTAACACCTCCAACGTCGTGTGACTCAAAGGGCTTCGTCCTTCAACTGTCACTTTCTTTCGCTCTCTTAGGCAGGTCATCAAAACTAATCTCAACTCCTGCCAGGCCAGTTTGTAAATTTGGTGATGTTTTATTTTCGTTTCTTGATTCCACTTTTTTTCTTTCCTATTACTTTTGATTTACACACACACAGACACACACACACACACGCACACACGCACGCGCACAAACACATACACATACACACACATATCTTCCCCTGTGTAATAAAGAGCAAGGGTTTGGCTATATAAATATAAATTTTTCTTATCACTGAGCAACATTAACAAACGTGTGACTACTCGGCCTCTCCCCGTCCCTCAGATAGGGTGTAGAGGGAGCTGTCATACTCTGGTGATAGGGGGTTACCCCGAAGGGTACACTTTGAAACCACACTTTACAACGAATTGCCGAACCAGCGGCTTGTAGTTCATCATATCTTATCACACCACCACAATAGCCAGTCAAGAGCAGTTTGGTCAGCTTCTACGAGATCGTCATCAAAACATCTATGACCTCTAAGGCAATCTTAAAGTATGTGATTCATAAATTGGATGGGCTCTCCCTAGGTGTAATGAGCACTCCCAGAAAGTCCCCACTTGTGCAAATTATCCCTAGTTCTTCCAACCTTTCCTCTAGCACGATTGAGTGCAACCTAGTCTTTTCGGATGAATGAAGTTCCATTGGGTAGATTTTCACTTGGTTGAGGGGTGGATTCACTGTGATGTTCGTCAGTCTCTGTCCATCATCTCATGCTGTAGGTCGCTAAAGATTCATTACTAAAGTAGTCGACAGTCACAAAGCTCTTACCTGACTTCAATCTTAGTCGTGCCCCTTGGTGGTAGTGGAGGGGGTGCCTTACTGATTGCTTCACGTCTTATGAATGGTGGACAGTTCCCTGCAAGCTTGTATAGAGCTAAAAAAAGTGTTGGATTTAAGTTACCTGTAATGTTGCGACAGGCTTTGTTGAGTTCAAAGTCAATCTTCCGAGCATGGCTAGACCTGGACCATATAGGAGAACAGTATTCGGCTGTTGAATAGCACAGCACCAGAGCAGACTGCCTCAAGGGAACAGTGTTAGCTCACCGCTGTGAGTTTGCCAGCCTAGTCAACAAACTGTTATGGCTCGACAGCTTTTTGTTTATCTTCTCCACATGTTGTTTGAAAAAAAATCTCCTGTCTAGAATTACACCAGTTGTTTAACTAAAAATTTTCACTTCCCCATTTTATGTTCAGGGTTTTGTTTGTGAAGCTGTTGCTTAGGCGTAAAGCACAGACTTCGCTTCTTTCCTGGGTTGGCATCAAGAAACCATTTTTTATAGTACTCTGTTAGGTCCCCAAGCCCTTTGTATAATTCTTCTATTGCTTCAAAGTTCTTGGCTTGCATAGCCAAAATGAAGTTCCGTATGTTGTTGAATCCATGCTGGTCATTTGTATATATGTTGAATAGGATAGGAGCTAGAACAGAGCCCTGAGGGATTCCAATCTTTTAGAGCCTCCAATGGCTACATTATCATCTATTTCAACAAACTAGCACCTGTTAATCAGATGGGATTCCATAATTTCCATAAAGTAGTTAGGATAAGGGGGGAGTGGGAATGGTTGAATCTGTGTGTGCGTGTGCTGGAGTGTGCATAGCTAAGTATTTAGCAGTCAATTTTGACTGGTCGCATACACTAGTGTATATATATATATATATATATATATATATATATATATATATATATATATATATATATATATATATATATATATATATATGTGTGTGTGTGTGTGTGTGTGTGGGTGTATAAAAAGCTTATAATGTTAGTCAAGTTTTTTGCAGGCTATATAAAAATGTTAGCATATCAATAATTTAAATTGATTTATCATACCAACTTTTGCTCGCGTAAAAGTCAAGTATATTATGGAATAAACGTTAAAAAGAGTTCTTTGTCTACTGAGTCCATACGTTCGAAATGTTTCATGACGCTGGTTTCAGTATTGTCATTGTCAGCTGTGTGTGTGTAGGTGTATTGCTTACTACCTCTATTTCCTCCGTTCTCATGGGCCACCTCTTCGCTAGCTCTCCAACTCGTTCAAGATTACCTTAGTTCAAGATTACCTTAACCCTTTTCCTTAGCAATTATTTTGTCTAAGAACATATTCTTAGAGCCAGCCAAAAGAGTCTAAACTTTGATGGACATTGATGGGTGATTTAGGTTGGAGGTAATTAACCAGAAAAGAGGGGATGTGATTTAATATTTTCACCAGACATTCATTTTATGATATTAGTAGTAATGATAAGCCTAATGCTTGCTGTCATATCCCATGAATATTGTTACCTAAACTTCACTATCTGTTGATACTGATATGAATATGTAGTTACGCAATTTGAATTTTTTAGCTAAAGACCCTATAGTAATATTTGAATAGTTAGACCTTGGTGGAATACCGGCTATTGAAAGTGGACTTAAAAAGAGGACACTGATATCTTACACGATTCCCCTCCAAAGCATTGCCTTTATTGTAAGCCTGTCTGCCACAAGGTTAATACCCATATTCACTTAACGGATCAAGTTTTCCCCTGATGAAACATCAAAGAGCCATTACTTCTTAGTATTTCTTTGATAAAATCAAAATTAAAATCATAAGAAATGTAACAGATACTTCCTCATACTGAAGTTGAAGTAAATATTTAAATAGTACTTAATTGGCTCTCGGGCTTCTCTTTGACCAAAAGCTGGGTGCCTATTGAGCCACAGGATTTGGACATTTCACCACCGCGCTGGTCATTGCTGATTGGTGATGGTGGGAGACCATTATTCTAAACGCAAGCTAGCTAGCTGTCAAGCAGGCCAGCTTTGTGTCTGCGCAAACCTGTGTGTGTGCCTGGTAAAGCATAAAACTAAGTGCAAATTTTTGCACACTTGAGGTACAGTATGTACGATTTTGGTAAGAGGAGCTTATAGAGGCCGTGCGTCAAAACAAAGTACTATATGATACCAGTCATCCGGAGTATATGATTCTATTCGAATCAAATATGTGTGGAGGTTAGATTAATGGCTAGTTATGTTCTGAATACGTTATGGGGCGAGTGTTTTACAGAGAGGGAGAGATTTTAATTTAAGATATATTGGTTTTCAGTTAATTAAAGGAAACTAATGGAAAGATTCATACGAATAATATTTATGCGAGACCTTTTGAAAATGTTAACATATAAGGGGAGGATTTTTTTCCCGCTTTTCGTAACTCTTATCTCATATTTGTTCACACTTACACGCATTTCCTTTTTTATTTGACTTTGCTACATCTTTATACGATATTGTTATTGTTTTAATTGTTACTTGCTAAGCTACAATCCTAGTTGGAAAAGCAAGACGATATAAGCCCAAAGGCTCCAACAGGGAAAATAGTCCAGGAAATGAGAAAATGAATCAACTACAAGAGAAGTGATTAACAATTAAAATAAAATATTTCAAGAACAGTAACAACGCTAAAATAAATCTTTCATATATAAACTATTAAAACTTCAAAAAACAAGAGGAAGAGAAATAACAGAATAGTGTGCCCGAGTGTGCCCTGAAGCAAGAGAACTCTACCCCAAGACAGTGGAAGACCATGGTACAGAGGCTATGGCACTGCCCAAGACTAGAGAACAATGGTTTGATTTTAGAGTGTCCTTCTCCTATAAGATTTGCTTGCCACACCTGAAGAGTCTCTTCTACCCTTACAAAAAGTAAAGTACCCACTGACCATTTACAGTGCACTAATTAGTAATCTCAGTGTTGTCAGATGTATGAGGACAGTTGAATGTGGAAAGATTAGACCAGACTATTTAGTGTATGTGTAGGCATAGGGAAAATGAGCTGTAACCAGAGAGAGGGATCCAATGCAGTACTGTCTAGCCAGTCAAAGAACCCAATGACTATTATTTCTATCT
>NC_090736.1:25863412-25868412 GCF_036898095.1 Palaemon carinicauda | reverse complement strand
GTCTATTTCATCTCTCTTGGATTTTACCCTAATTTCCAATCTTTTCTTTATTAGGATTTTTGTCTTTCCTGATAGTTTTCTTAGATCATGTTTTTGAACTTTTCCACCTATCTTTTGTTTTGATTCCAATAAAAATTTAGTTAAATTACTGTTCGTTTCTTCTTTACTTGGTCATTACTTATTTTGTATTGCTAAAATAAACTTTTCCCATTTTTCTCTAATTACAGGATTATTTTTCTTTCTTAGAATTAAAATTTTCTCTTTCCTTAGGTCTAAACAAATTTTGCTTTTCCTCATTCTGTGATTGCTTGACTTTAACTTGTTTAACACTGTTACATCTTTAATTAGATAAAAAAAAATCACTAAGACGAAATCTATTTGATTTTACGTTTCTCCAGTTTGGGCTTCTCCATGACCATTTTCTATGTTTCTTTTTTATAAAAAAGGCGTTCATGAGTTCAAGATTGTTTTTTCAGTAAATTCTACAAGCATGTATCTTCTGTCATTCCTTGTACTTTAGATTTACCTACTGCTGATTCGCCTCTCTTGTTTTGACTTGTTTTAGCATTGAAATCACTCAAAACAAATTTAATTGAGTCTTATGTTTTTTCATAGATATCTCCAGGTCTTCATAAAATATTTCTATTTCTTCCTCTGTATAGGATGTTGTTGGTACATACGTTTGAATAATCTTCTGTTTATACTTCTTATTTAGTTTGAGGATTAATCCTGCAATTCTATTACTAGTACTACAAAACTTTTCTTCTATGTTACCTGCAAGAGTTTTATTGATAAGAAAACCCACTCCATTTTTCTTTGTTCCTTTCATGTCCTCTGAATCAGAATATATGGCCCTGTTCCTTTGTTGTCCTCTGAAGCAAAATATATGGCCCTGTTCCTTTGTTGTCCTCTGAAGCAAAATATATGGCCCTGTTCCTTTGGTGTCCTCTGAAGCAAAATATATGGCCCTGTTCCTTTGTTGTCCTCTGAAGCAAAATATATGGCCCTGTTCCTTTGTTGTCTTCTTAAGCAAAATATATGGCCCTGTTCCTTTGGTGTCCTCTGAAGCAAAATATATGGCCCTGTTCCTTTGTTGTCCTCTGAAGCAAAATATATGGCCCTGTTCCTTTGTTGTCCTCTGAAGCAAAATATATGGCCCTGTTCCTTTGGTGTCCTCTGAAGCAAAATATATGGCCCTGTTCCTTTGTTGTCCTCTTAAGCAAAATATATGGCCCTGTTCCTTTGTTGTCTTCTTAAGCAAAATATATGGCCCTGTTCCTTTCATGTCCTTATAATGGCCCTATTTTAACCCTAGGTAAGACTCCCCAGTTCTAATTTCACTCAATCCTATTATATCCCAATTTATTGCTTTCAGCTCCTCTAGTAACACAGCAAGATCTTCTTCCCTAGAAAGGGTCCTGACATTATACGTTGCAAAGTTCTGTTTCCAAAGGTGGTCTTTTCTAGTCCAGATATTTTTAGCACACCTTGCAGTTGGATGTAACCGCCCGCGACTTTGGGCAGTTGTTCCACTGCTGCTGGGGACTGGGGGCCGAAAGGGGGTTGTGATATATATGTCTGAGTTTTGGTCAGTTTTCATCACGCTGGCCACTGTGGTGATGATGGGATATTTTCATCGTATTGCTCACAGCAAACCGACCTAATATGGGTGGCCCTGACTAGTATAGCATTTCTGATTTTTTTCTATGTAAAAACCCTTTCACTTCGTTAAGGTATCCCCACATACATACATAAGTGCCTGTATTATATGCATATATCCAATATACCTTAATCCCCAGAATGGGTACAGCCTCCTTGTCTCTCAGCAAATCTTTATGGGTGAGGTTATCACCTAATCATCCTTTTCTTGATCCGAGCAAATACTAATTCCCCTTTTTAGCTGGATTATCTGGTGGGCGGTAGGTCAGGAGCGAACCACACCATTCCGAACGCGAATCAAATGTTGTACCACCCAGCCAAATGCCTACTTTGGCTGATTGCACTTCACAAACTCTCGGTTGGCCCGGGCACCAGTCACCCGTTAAGATACTACCGTTAGAGTTATGGGGTCGTTTGACTGGCCAGACAGTACTACATTGGATCCTTCTCTTTGGTTACGGTTCACTTTCCCTTTGCCTACACATACACCGAATAGTCTGGCATATTCTTTGCAGGTTCTCCTCTATCCACATACACCTGACAACACTTTGATTACCAAACAATTCTTCTTCACCCAAGTGGTTAACTACTGCACTGTAATTGTTCAGTGGCTTCTTTCCTCTTGGTACTGGTAGAAGAGACTCTTTAGCTATGGTAAGCCGCTCTTCTAGGAGAAGGACACTCCCAAATTAGGCCATTGTCCTCTAATCTTGGGTAGTGTCATAGCCTATGTACCATGGTCTTCCACAGTCTTAGATTAGAGTTCTCTTGCTTGAGGATACACACAGGCACACTATTCTATCTAATTTCTCTTCCTTTTGTTTTGTTGAAGTTTTTATATTTTATATAGGAAATATTTGTTATATTGTTATTACTGTTCTTAAAATATTTTATTTTTCTATGTTTCCTTTCCTTACTGGGCTATTTTCCCCGTTGGGGCTCCTGTGCATATAGCATCCTGCTTTTGCAACTAGGGTTGTATCTTATCAAGTAATAATAATAATGATATAGCCTATTCAATGTGAACAATAATACCAAATCAAACTACAGTTTCTGGATCCTTTCAGCAAGCTCAGTGATTCCCTCTAAGACGCTAACATTATAGCTTCGATATTCCGAATTCGCTTTCCATTGCCACCATTGTAACAATCTTCGAACAATCTCAGACTAATTCGTTGCCGTCCTCCTATTCAGGTGTTCGATCCATCTTAGCTGGCTAGTTCACTTTCTCTTTTATGTCTGACACCTTCCATCTTTTGATATTAGAGTATCATTCGTGTTGCACTTTCAAAATAAAGTTTCTTGAGATGGGGTTTCTTGCCATTAACAAATATTAAATTTATTTTCCAAACTTAAAATTTTTCTAATACGCCTACTTATGATTAACTTTAATGATACGTATTCTTGAATAATTAAGGTTGCTTCTCTGTTTGAAAAGTAAAACCTATTATGATATTTAATTGTCTTTTAAATATTCTAAGTATAATTGATATCTGAAATAATTATATATTCATCTACATTAGAAAACATTAAGGAAAACATGCTAAGATATATGGAAGTAGCTGTATCAAACTCAAATCATAAATGATTGCCGAAAAGACAATTGAATAAATAATTGAGTACTTTATAAATAAAAAAAAATCAATGGGATCCATTTCTGTTGCTAAAATCAGCTTAGTAAACGATGAAAGATGATATTAATGATTCCAAAAATAGCACATCAGATCAATATCAGAGAGTCATTCAAAATCTTGAGTATTTCCGTCTGCTTCTTTTCAGATATCGCCATTCAACAATCTCTCAAAAGATTAATTTCATATAAAGAAATATGAATTATAATTAGAATATGTTTCTACGTTTTCATTTTTAATGCTACTATTAATCAGCCTGTCACTGCACATCCACATTTCATAGCACTACTTGAAATCCTCCTCAAATTTCTTGTTCATATTTCCATTAAACATTTCATTTGGTCCTTTCCTTTCCTCTTTTTATTCCTCGTTATTACATCTTAATCTCCGTTCCTATTTATCTACTTGCTTTTTCCTCACGATAATGAGTGCTTAATATTCCACTGTTTTTGCTTTGATTTCTCACTTTTTGCCAAATGAACACAAGTCAAGAGAAAGCTTAATCAAACAGCAACAGAATACCACTGCCTTATCAACCCTTACAGATCTCGTGGCCTTATTCATAAGTATTTATGTCCGTATATTTGAACGTATTCATATATATGCATAAATTTATATATATATATATATATATATATATATATATATATATATATATATATATATATATATATATATATATATATACATAGAAAAATATCCAGCTTCACCCTTCACTGTTAAATACAGTTCCCCATATATTCGTGTCTTGTATTTTCACAGAATTTTGAAAGGGAATTTCTCCTCCGCAAGTCTCTTTTCTGGAAAGAGATATGTCTTTGACAACTACATATTCGCATTTCATTGAGGTTATTTATTTACATATATTTTCCGTTACTGTAGATTAATGTATTTCTGTTTATTTCCAAACTTTTCAACAGGGGTATGAAGAAATCTGTATTCTTTTTTACTCATATCTCTCTCTCTCTCTCTCTCTCTCTCTCTCTCTCTCTCTCTCTCTCTCTCTCTCTCTCTCTCTCTCAAGCTCTATTGTCATTCTATCATTGATATGTTTATAATACTTTAGCAATTCTCGTAAAGTTAATGCAAATAGCAGATATACAAGCTATCAAATGTATTAAATACAATGTTTTTAAAGTATCTTGTCGGGAGTTTCGAACTGATCACTCGAAATCCCCGTCATTTAACTCCACGAACGTTGCGTTAACTTGGGGTAAGATTGGAAGATCTCGCGGGCGTTTCTGCGAATGAGTGTTGTCCAATACGTGACGGTATTGTGCCATAAATCTCAACCACCTGGTGGGGAAGGAGCGGGTGTCAGAGAGACAAAGTATTTATTATTTAAGAATTACAAAAATGATATTATACTGTTTCACCACGACAAAAATACCGATGTATATGTTTAGAGCCAAGGACTCTCTAGTTTGTTGGATTACGGCAAATTATGGCCCTCAGCCGAAGTATTAAGTTTACCCTTTGATCTGAAGTAAGACTTTGATTGTTTCTCTGTCTTGTGGTCGATAAAGAAGCTTTATCAAACCCCTTATTGAATAAATAACGCAAGAGTTCCCTCGCATCTCACAAGGACACTTTAGTTAGTGCGGGAGATCGTAGTTTTCCTCGGAGCTGTCCAGCACGACGCTCGTTCATTTCTGCCTAGACCCCAACCCAGTAAGTTTTACTATTGTTGAGTCTCTCTGTCTCCAGCTC
>NC_090736.1:25853412-25855912 GCF_036898095.1 Palaemon carinicauda | reverse complement strand
TCCCTCGCCCCTCCATCGTTGGTACTATGACGGACTCTACTACAGCAGTTGGCGCTGCGGCCGCCCCATTGAAACTTTCACCGTTCGCCAGCGGAGAGGCATTTGCTTGGTTTCAGCGCGCAGAAGTCCAGTTTCGCATCAACGGCGTGACTCGCTCAACCACCAAAGCAGATTATGTTCTCGCGGCGATACCCGAGGACACCTTCCCGGAAATATCCGACTGGCTTTGTGAACAAGGAGACACGCCAATAGCTTATGACGCCCTCAAAACATACCTTCTGCAGCAGTACTCGCCATCGCCAGCCGCCCGTGTAGCAAAGCTTTTTCAGCTCTCACAACAACCGTTGGGGGACCAAAGGGCTTCGCTTGCCCTCAGGGAAATGACCAGTATCGCTCGCCTTCAACCTGCCGCAGACGGCTCTCCTCGTGAGGTGAACCTACTTCGTGCCCTTTGGATACGCCGTTTACCCGGACCTATACGCGCTGCCATACCCGATGTTGATAGTTTACCCATACAGGACTTGATGACCAAAGCCGACGCCTTTATGGACAGCCACTTCAAGACCTCCATCAACGCCTCCACCCCTGACGAAGAGGATGCCTATTCAACTTTAACTGAAGCTGACATGACTGCGGTAGGACATACACGCCCACACCGTGACGTGCCGAAACAGAGACAAAGCCGCCCACCACCCACCAATCGCTCGCGCCCCAACAAACGACTTCTACAGCCACTTACTACCTCCCATCCGCCGCAGTTTTGCTACTACCACTTCAGATTCGGGACAACTGCGAAGAAATGTGCCGAGGATTGTCAGTGGCCAAAAAACGTGTAAGTAGGCCATCGCTCGTGGTGGTGGCCTCCCGTGTTTCTAATCTTTTCTTTTTACAGGATGCAGGAACGGGCGTGCGATTTTTGGTAGACACGGGTGCTTGTCGTTCTCTTTTGCCAAGGAAACTCTTCAAGACACGACGTAGTCTGTCTACGTCTGCCGACGTCCACTTGGTAGCTTCCAACGGATCTGCGATACCCACCTATGGTTACGAGAACCTAACATTATCCTTCAAAAACGGTAAATTCAATTGGAAGTTTCTCATTGCTGACGTCACTATGCTAATCCACGGTGCGGATTTCCTCTCTCCTTTCCACTTTCTGGTCGATGTCGCCCACCGACGATTGGTCAACGCAGACTCGTACTTGTCGACACCTCTTCAACCCGCCCCCTCTAACCTTGCTCTCCACATTAGCGCACCCACGGATGCCTACGCCCACCTCCTCACGTCGTACCCGGAAGTTTTCCGTCCAGAACTTCGCCAAACGCCCACGGTTCCTGCCAAGCACGGTATTTATCACCATATCAAGACGACGGGACCCCCAGTCTTCGCAAAATTCAGACGTCTGGCACCGGAACGATTGGCAGCCGCCAAACAGACGTTCGCCGAAATGGAGGAAATGGGCCTTTTGCCAAAAGGCCTCCAGCCCATGGTCGTCACCCTTACACATCGTTCTGAAGGAAGACGGCTCCCTCCGTCCGTGCGGGGATTACAGGCGCCTGAACATGCAAACAGAACCGGATCACTACCCCCTCCCAAACATTGCCGACGTGACCTCCTACCTGCACAAAGCAAAGGTTTTCTCTACGCTCGATCTCCTAAAGGGCTATTATCAGGTGCCTATGAACCCAGAAGACATCCCCAAGACAGCCATCACCACTCCGTTTGGTACATACACCTTCAATTACTCCTGTTTTGGCCTTCGTAATGCTGGGGCAACGTTTCAACGTCTCATGGATGGCATCTTAGGGGACCTCCCTTTCTGTGTATGTTATGTGGACGACATACTTGTGTTCTCCTCCTCAAAAGAGGAACACCTCCGTCACCTGCGCATCGTGCTCGACCGCCTGCAACAAAACGGCCTTGTAGTCCGGTAAGACAAGTGTACCTTTGGCACCAATGAAGTGTCGTTCTTAGGGCACCACTTCACTCCTGAAGGTGTCCACCCCCTCCCTGAGAAGGTAGCAGCCGTTCAGAACTTCCCCGTGCCCTCGACCGTCAAAGCTCTGCAGGAATTCTTGGGCATGATCAATTATTATCACCGTTTTCTGCCAGCCATTGCCTCCACTCTTGCTCCCCTCTACGCCTCCCTCAAGGGCAAGCCAAAGGACCTGAAGTGGGGTCCCCTTCAAGATGCAGCCTTCTGCAATGCAAAGAAGGCCCTATCAACTGCTGCGGCTCTCACTTTTCCTATCCCACATGCCCCTCTCCTTCTCTCCACCGATGCCAGCGACTTCGCTATTGGTGCAGTACTCGAGCAGGTGGTCAACGGCTCGCCCCGCCCATTGGCCTTCTTCAGCAGAAAACTGTCCAAGGCAGAATTGGGTTATTCTACCTTCGATCGAGAATTGCTGGCGGTGCACTTGGCTGTCCGTCACTTTCGCCATTTCTTAGAAGGTACGCCCTTCGTCATTCGCACAGACCACATGCCTCTGGTGCACGCCTT
>NC_090736.1:25843412-25848412 GCF_036898095.1 Palaemon carinicauda | reverse complement strand
AATAGATAGATCTTAGGCCATGGACAACCCCATTAACGTTTGGAGATGATCTGGATCGGGATCCGAATCCGGAGTCTGGATCAAACGCAAATCGAATATTGTGTCGTCAGCCCTGTGGCAAAGGTCAGAAATCTTTGATTGCACTTATTATTATTATTATTATTATTATTATTATTATTATTATTATTATTATTATTATTATTATTATTATTATTATTATTATTATTATTATTATTATTATTGTTATTATTATTATTATTATTTCACAGCACAGACATGTCATTTGGAGCAATCTATAGCACAGAGTGGAATACTCATATGTGAATAGAATTATAATTCTTTGAATCAAATAACCATAAATGAAGTGAACTTGCAGAGTAACAGACTATTCATAAACGCGTCAAACACTCTTATATTAATAGAATTCCCATAAGTAAACAAGTAGGACAACTAAGTGGAACAGAAGCATATTGAAAGGCAAAGAAAAATCTTTACAGTTGAAGCAACTTTGACCACAAGCTTCAGTTAATCATTATTTTTTTTTTTTTTTAATGTTAATTCTTGAGTAATTTTTTATTTGCATTAGTTTTTCAAATGGTAATTCAGGAATAACTTTTTATTTTCATTTTTTTTATGTTAATTCTTTAATAACTTTTTATTATCATTATTTTTTAAGATGTTAATTCTTGGATAACTTTGTATTCGCTTTATTTTTTTTAAATGTTAATTCTTTAATAACTTTTATTATTTTCTTTATTCCTTTTAAATGTTAATTCTTTAATAACTTTTTGTTTTCATTGTTTGTTTTGAATGTTAATTCTTGAATAACTTTTTAGAGGCATTATCTTTTTTTAAATGTTAATTCTTTAAAAACTTTTGATTTTCATTATGTTTATTCTTAAATGTTTATTCCTATAACCTTTTATATGCATTAATTTTTTTTCTGTGTTGATTCCTAAATAGTTTTTATTGGCATAATTTTTTCAAATCTTAATTCTTTAATAACGTTTTATTTGCTCTATTTCTTCTAAATTTTAATTTTGAAATAATTTTTTTATTTGCATTAGTTTTTCTAAATGGTAATTCTTAAATAACTTTTTATTTGCATTATTTTTTTTAAATGTTAATTCTTAAATACCTTTTTATTTGCATTATTTTCTTTAAATGTTAATTCTTCAATAGCTTTTTATTTGGATTTTCTTAAGGTAAATTCTTAGATAACTTTTTAATTGCATTATTTCTTTTAAATGTTTATTCTTTAATAACTTTTTATTTGCATTATATTTTTTTAAATGGTAATTCTTAAATAACTTTTTTACTTGCGTTTTTTAAATGTTGATTCTTAAATTACTATAATTTGCATTATTTTTTTTAATGTTCATTCATAAATAACTTATGTATTTGCATCATTTTTTAAAAATAATAATTCTTATATAGCTTTTAATTTGCAATATTTTTTAAATGTTAATTCTTGATTAATTTTTTATTTACATTATATTTTTAAATGTTAATTCTTAAAAAACTTTTTAATTGCAATATTTTTAAATGCTAAATCTTATTTGATTTTTTATTTGCATTATTTTTTAATGTTAATTCTTAAATAACTTTTTATTTGCAATATTTTTCAAATCTAAATCTTAAATTATTTTTCATTTAGTTAATGAATTTTTGGAACACAAAGATCATTAGTATCACGTTTAATATCAACTGTTTAGAGAGAACTAGACTTTAGAAAATAAAGAATAATAAAAAAAATGTGGAAAACCTCAATAAATGATGATTAAGTGCAATAAGAGTTATTGAAGATGGTTATTTTTAATCAAGCTCAAATTTATACCCTTTTCTTCCTCCATACCTTTAATTTTCTATTAGTCATAACATAAATATTACGCAGCCTCTTTTCTAATAGCCAAAACCAGAATCTCCTATTTTTCTCCGAGGTCGCTTTCCTCTCAAGAGAACTTTTTGTTATTTTGTTTATGAATAGGAAAATTGACCATAATTCAGCATATATATATAACAAATGACCAACTATTAATTCTTATCCGATGAGACGTTGGATCTTATCTTGTGGTCTTCATTCGATCTTGGTTCGAATTCCATTTAAAACTAGAGGGCAGCCAGTAGAGCGCAGATCTCCGGCGGGCAGCTCATATCTTAACCTTTTGCTCGACCTTGACCTTGACCTTTGACCGTAACATGTATTAATTTTCGTGGATTTCCATACACTTAAATATGAACCAAGCTTGAAGTCTTAGATAACGATGTCTAAACTTTTGGTTAATTACGTGAATTGAACATTTTGCTTGACCGTGACCTTGATCTTTGACCTTGACCTTCCAAAACTTAATCATTTCCAACATTTTACATAATAGTTAATCCCTGCAATTAAAATTTTGGCCAAAAACCTGTTCACAAATAAGCATACACACACAAACACACAAACAGTCGAAAACATAACCTTCCAACTTCCTTGGCTGAGGTAATAAAGAGGTTTTTCATTCACATATCATTTCGCATTCAACCACTTTAGCTGAAGATATTTGCACCAATTTCTTTTAATCGAAATTTTTTTTTTTATCAAAACATCTTCGTTAATTGAATTCGCTAATACTTTTCCAACAGACCGGGGTATTCTTGCATTTTTTATCTTTCTTAAATTTTTTATAAACCTGTTTTTTTTTATCTCTCAAATTATTCATAGGAGTTCAGTTGACACACGATGAAACAGAACAAATCCAGTTGTTCAGCTGTTTGTGAGGGTCACTCGCATGTAAAATGAGATGAAGAAAACCTTGAGTCAGATAATTTTTCTGATAACATTGAATATCTATGCATTACATACATGCACCCAAGGCACTTATTTCATTATTATAATTATCATTATTATTATTATTATTATTATTATTATTTTATATATATATATATATATATATATATATGTATAAATGTAACGCAAAAGCAAAATAAAAATGAAAAAAAAGGACGTTCGTTCATAGACGCAATACTTTTTACTGGTTTCTGTTGCTTCCTTAATTGATGCTGTCCTTGATTTCACTGTCTCCCCCTGGCGCCCTTAGGCACTGCTATAAGTGTCGGAGGGCGTCTGGGGAAGAGAGAGAAACAAGGACCTAAGGGCATCTGGGGGAGAGAGAGAAACAAGGACCTAAGGCGGTCTGTAGGAGAGAAAGAAACAAGGACCTAAGGGCATCTGGGGGAGAGAGAGAAACAAGGGCCTAAGGGCGTCTGGGGGAGAGAGAGAAACAAGGACCTAAGGGCATCTGGGGGAGAGAGAGAAACAAGGACCTAAGGGCATCCCGGGGAGAGAGAGAAACTTGGAGTATTAATCCTCCTAGGAGAGAAACAAGGACCTAAGGGCATCTGGGGGAGAGAGAGAAACAAGGACCTAAGGCCGTCTGTGGGAGAAAAAGAAACAAGTACCTAAGGGCATCTGGGGGAGAGAGAGAAACAAGGACCTAAGGGCGTCTGGGGGAGAGAGAGAAACAAGGACTTGAGGGCATCTGGGGGAGAGAGAGAAGCAAGGACCTAAGGGCGTCTGTGGGAGAGAGAGAAACAAAGACCTAAGGGCGTCAGGGTGAGAGAGAGAAACAAGGACCAAAGAGCGTCTGGGGGAGAGAGAGAAACAAGGACCTAATGGCGTCTGGGTGAGAGAGAAACAAGGACCTAAGGGCGTCTGGGGGAGAGAGAGAAACAAAGACCTAAGGGCGTCTGGGGGAGAGAGTTAAACAAGGAACTAAGGGCGTCTGGGGGAGAGAGTGAAACAAGGAACTAAGGGCGTATGGGGGAGAGAAAGAAACAAGGAGCAAAGGGCCTGTGGGTGAGAGAGAAAAACAAAGACCTAAGGGCGTGTGGGTGAGAGAGAGTAACAAGGACCTAAGGGCGTCTGTGGGAGAAAGAGAAACAAGGACCTAAGGGCATCTGGGGGAGAGAGAGAAACAAGGACCTAAGAGCGTCTGGGTAGGAGAGAGAATGAAGGACCTAAGGGCGTCTGGGTGAGAGAGAGAAACAAGGACCTAAGGGCGTCTTTATGAGAGAGAGAAACAAGGATGTAAGGGCGTCAGGGGGAGAAAGAGAAACAAGGACATAAGGGCGTCTGTGTGAGAGAGAGAGAAACAAGAACATAAGGGCGTCTAGGTGAGAGAGAAAAACAAGGACCTAAGGGCATCTGAGGGGTGAGAGAGAAACAAGGACCTAAGGGGCGTCTGTGTGAGAGAGAGAGAAACAAGAACATAAGGGCGTCTGGGTGAGAGAGAAAAACAAGGACCTAAGGGCATCTGAGGGGTGAGAGAGAAACAAGGACCTAAGGGCGTCTGGGGAAGCGAGAGAATCAACGACCTGAGGACGTATGGGGATGAGAGACAAACAAGGACCTAAGGGCGTCTGGGCAGGAGAGAGAAACAAGGACCAAAGGGCGTCTGGATGAGAGAGAAAAACAAGGACCTAAGGTCGTCTGCATGCGAGAGAGAAACAAAGACCTAAGGGCGTCTGTGGGAGAGAGAAACAAGGACCTAAGGGCATCTGGGGGAGAGAGAGAAACAAGGACCTAACGGCGTCTGGGTGAGAGTGAAAAACAAGGACTTAAGGGCGTCTGTGGGAGAGAGAGAAACAAGGACCTAAGGGCGTGGGTGAGAGAGAGAAACAAGGACCTAAGGGCGTCTGTGGGAGAGAGAGAAACAATGACTTAAGGGTGTGGGTGAGAGAGAGAAACAAGGACCTAAGGGGGTCTGGGGGGAGAGAGAGAGACAAGAACCTAATGGCGTCTGGGGGAGAGACAGAAACAAGGACCTTAGGGCGTCTGGGTGAGAGAGAGAAACAAGGACCTAAGGGCGTCTGTGGGAGAGAGAGAAACAAGGACCTAAGGGCATCTGGGGGAGAGAGAGAAACAAGGACCTAATAGCGTCTGGGGGAAAGTGAGAAACAAGGACCTTAGGGGGTCTGGGTGAGAGAGAGAAACAAGGACCTAAGGGCGTCTGTGGGAG
>NC_090736.1:25825946-25828446 GCF_036898095.1 Palaemon carinicauda | reverse complement strand
CTTGAAAGTCCGCTCTCTCTCTCTCTCTCTCTCTCTCTCTCTCTCTCTCTCTCCTCTCTCTCTCTCTCTCTCTCTCCTTCCAAATTCCTTTTATTTTTCTGAAAATATACCCAAGGCTTCATTAATAATTCATCGACATCGGCCCACTTTCATTCGTGTTAGCAGGAAAGATAAAAAGAATCGCCTGAGAAAAGTGTTCCAGTTGGGGCTGGATTCTTCACTTATAGAATTACTCCTTTTAGGTAAAGTGATGTTGTTGTTATTAGTTATTTCAGAAAAGGCTGCTGTTATTAGAGGAAGGGAGGTATTCACCAGCACAGGGTCTTATTCTTTATGTAACTGAAGGCAAATGAATTTTTTATTTTAGAGGGACAAATTTTGTTGCTGTTGTTCCTATTACAGTGGCTTTCTGACAACACGGGCTCTTGCTTCATGATAATCTCAGATGGTATGGACGAAAGAAAGAAATATTTATGCTTCAGGGATATCAGATGAAATAGAATTTACCTTTTGCTTAATTATGAAAGGATGTTCTAATCTTAGAGGTTAATGACAGGGACATGATTTGAAAATTATCTGCATTCCTTGTAAAAGAAAATAGTTTAAAAAGTAGAAATATTAACATGTATATATATATATATTATATATATATATATATATATATATATATATAAATACTTACATTATATAAATATGTATATATATAAATAAATACACACATTCTATATGTATGTGTATATATGCGTATATATATACATACTGTATATATATATATATACACATATATATATATACACATATATATATATATATACACATTATATACATATATATATATATATGTATATATATATATATATATATATATATATATATATGTATCTATATAGATAGACAGATAGATAGATAGATAGATATATAGAATGAAAATAAAATTGAACTTCCCTTGGGGTAACAAACGAAAAAAATTCTAATTCCATTTAGGCTATAAGGAAAGAGGGCCCTTTTGGTAAACAGGAATTAAAGCATCAGGATAAGGGTTTTGGGCAGATCTTTAGATAAGGGTTGCCTTCAACCTCCCCTTCGACTTATAGAATATCTTTTAGTACACGAATGGTCATAAAACCCATTATAATCCTATATTATGATCTATGGAACTTATTTCTCTCAGTACAAATAACAAGTCAGACCTCTTTCCTGAATCATTGCAAAAAAACTTTTAGAAAAGTTAGAGAAATTGTACAAGTATTTCTAAATTCATTTGATTATTCTTCTAGCACTGGGGGAAATATATGGAAAGTTTACCAACATGCAAATAGAAGTAAACTTATTCAACTTGGAAAAGAACTTTAAGTAATCATATCCAATTTACGAATGCCTTGAAATATTCGATAGCCCCTTATAGAGTCGTTAAAAGCATGTATTTAAGCTTAATATCACACAACTACGGCTAAGTATGAAGTATTATCATGATTATGTCTTGATAATGGCGTTTGAAGAATATGTAATACGAAGGAAAAATCTGGAATGACAAAAAATAAAAAGGAGCAAAGATTAGGGAATAATTTTGTTGCACACATTTTTCAAATGATGAACTAAACAATCCCTTATCAAAATTCTGTGATTCATTAACACTTACCCCAGGTCAAGGTTTTCTACTTCCCTGTGTCCTTTCTCTTTGATTAATTTTTTCTTCTTATTTTAAGAATTACAAACATCAGACCTTCCTGAAAAAAAAGAAAAGGAAAAGATATTTAGTTATTCAGAGATGTATCTGCATAGAAACTTTCCCATAGCCTTGTAAAGGTAGAATGAAAAGGAACTATGACATCCAAATCACTATGAGTGTTCTATTCATTGTTATCTGAAAAATGACTTGATTCAATACCCCTTTTTTTTATGATAAATCTGTTGTGAGCAGAGGAACAAATTATCTAGTTTTCATGCAAAGAACAAAACTCAAACAGAATTTGAATTATTTGATTTCTCATAGGCATTCGCTTCTACAATCGAGATTAATGATACAATTCTACAATTGAGATTACGGATACACTTCAATAATCGAGATTAAGGATGCACTTCTACAATTGAGGTTAATGATACAATTCTACAACTGAGATTAAAGATACACCTCTACAATTAAGATTAAGGATACACTTCTACAACTGAGATTAAGGATAATATTCTACAATTGAGATTAAGAATACACTTCTACAATTAAGATTAAGGATATACTTCTACAATTAAGATTAAGGATATTCTTCTACAATTGAGATTAAGGATAAGTCTACGCAGGCGGAAATTGGGTAGGTGGAGGCATGATGGGGCATGTCCATTAATACACAGCTGAAGACACTGCCTGGGATGCCAGGGCACCTGCCACCCGTTGAGATACTACCACTAAAAAGTTATGGCATCTTTTGATTCGCCAGAGAGTACGTTAGATCCTTCTCTCTGGTTACGGTTAATTTTCCCTTTATTTACAAATACACCAAATATT
>NC_090736.1:25818446-25820946 GCF_036898095.1 Palaemon carinicauda | reverse complement strand
CTAGAAAACAATGGTTTGATTTTGTAGTGTCCCTTTCTAAGAAAAGCTGCTTGAAAAATCTCTTTTACCCATACCAAGAGGAAAGTAGCCACTGAACAATACCGTGCAGTAGTTAAGCCTTTGAGCGAAGAAGATTTGTTTAGCAATCTTCGTGTATAATAATAAGAGGAAAATGAAAATAGATTAGGCCTGAATATTCGGCGTGTAGGCAAAAGAAAAATGAGCCGTAACCAGAGTGAGGTATCCCATGTAGTACAGTCTGACCAATCAAAGGACCCAATAACTCTAGTGGTAGTACCTTAACGGGTCACTAGTGCCCTGGCCAACCAACTGCCAACTAAGTCCCTTTTCCACACTATCAATAATTACAGCGACTATTCTATTTCTACTCTGCAGCCAAGTTTTGGAATTCTCTTTCTGCTTTTGCGCTTCACTTGCTTTGTAGTGCAAACACCTCTATTACAGTTCTTATTACTTCATTTAGAACTCAGCTAGAAGAGTGTGGTAGGTAGCTCTAAACATTAACCTTTGCGCTTCGGATAATCCTTGTGAATATTAGGGAAGAGTTGTCCTTAAAGTTTTAGAAGAAAATAATACAAACAGAATAAAGCTTCAGAATAATGTAGCTTCACAAACTTCATTGAAAATGTCTTTCATTCCATAAATTTGCTTTCGTATAATTGCATTGTGCTTTTTATAAAAAATGTACGCTAATTTTGATAATAATTCTCCTGGACTGATTTATGCTGAAAATTTCCATAGCAAAAATATGAAATGATGCGAAGGCTCTAAAATATGAAAAAGGAAAACAGCTGAAATAATTCCATTTTGAACAAGGTTTTGGACATTTAGGGCTTGATTTAATACAGCTGATATAATTCCATTTTGAACAAGATTTTGAACATTTCGGACTTGTTTTAATAACATGTTTATACTGTCTAATTATCTCCCGAAAAAAATCTATGGTTTACGTATTGCTCTTGAAGTAAGAGCAGGTTCTGGCAAAAGACCAGTTTAATTCACCTATATAAGAGGATATGAGGTCACTCTCTTTTCTGAAACAGGATAACAATAAAAAAATCATAGCTTTGTCATCTGATTGAACCTTCAGAACTTTCGTCTATATGTAAGGTCCCTGTTTCCATTTGTATATAGAGCTGGATTACACAAGCTAGCTAATGTCCTTAAATAGCCCAGGCCAGATGGAAAGAGATTATGAAAACTAGGAATCCATAAGAAGTAATCAATCAGATTCTTGAGTGAAGGGGATTTTTGAAAGGGAAAACAGAAGCAGGTACAGAATTCAGAAGGATTAATGACTTTTTTGATGGAAAATGTGTTTAGATCAGGATTTCAAGTTTTCCCTTGACAGGCCTCATTTATAGATCGAAAATAGATACACCAAATAAATGCACGTTTACATATAAAAATATATACCCCCATATATACACTCACACACACACACACACACACACACACATATATATATATATATATGTATATATATATATATATATATATGTGTGTATATATATATATATATATATATACAGTATATATATATATATATATATATATATGTATATATATATATGCTAGTCTTAATTCCCTCTTTCTTGACCCCATCTGATAGTGATACCCAAGGCATTCTATATATCTTGGTGATACTTATTTCCAGTGGGTGGAATTGCTGGCGGTGGGCAATAGATAATCCACGGACCTACCAAATGTGAGCCAAATGCCTTACCACTTAGCAAATTGCCCATAATAGCTGGTGGCATAAGATCCGAAATACTCCATTAATTTGTAAAATCAACGAAATTTTGTTACTGAAGGAATTTTTCTGTTATACTTTTCGAAATAACAAGTAAAATACAATATATATACTGTATATATAAAGTACTTATTAGAATGTACGAAAGGACTATAAAAAGGCCTGCAATCTAATATGTTATTTATGCATTATTCTTAAGGAAACGTTAAGGAAACAGTAATTGGAGAATATGATGTAAACATGAAGCTGTTTTAAAGGTCAGTCAAGGGGGACCCGACAATGTAAAATGCTTCTTCCATGCCTTACCTCCTTCCACTTCCCTTCACTTCTCTCTCCGATGCGTCCCACTTACCTCCACTCCCTTCCCCTCATGCTTTTCCTACTTCCCCACTCCCTACCCAGAGTGCTTCCTACTTTCCCCCACTCCCCCATCCCCAAAGTGTGTCCGCTGACTTTTATGAAGATAGAAAAGTGAACGAGAAGATTAATTGCTGGCCTCAGTTTTTGTCAATATTAGTTGGTGTCCTTCACCCCTCCACGTAAAAAAGGTAAACAAGAGACGGCAGAAGAGTTGAGGAAAAAAAAAGAGATCTCTTGGTACAACCAGGTAAAGAAGTTACGAGTCACTTGGCTTAAAGTTTTGTCACGATGGAACTGAACATTTATAGCTTAATATTGATCGAAATGCAAAACCCTAGAAAAGGACAAAGCATAGTTGGAAATGAT
>NC_090736.1:25800946-25808446 GCF_036898095.1 Palaemon carinicauda | reverse complement strand
CCACTTATATTTTCGACATTTCCTTTCCCTTTTTGACGTTTTGATATCTTTCGTGTGTCTCCATTTCCATTCCTTATCAAATATTACTTCCTCTTTATAATGATAAGGTCTAGTAGTTAGATGCTCAGTCAAAATAATTCAATGCATTTTCTTAAATTCATTCAGGGCTAAAGGCAGTTTTCTTCAGTATGCTCAAGGGACGAGATTTGGCGCTGAAATAAGGCCAGACTTTTTTAACACAGGCAACTGTTATATTTATATACATGTCTACTGGGTTTTCAGACGTCTTCTAAAGAGCGTATTAGAGCAATGCTTTTAACAAGTGAAACACTGATAATGAGACTGTATGGAATAGATATTCTTAAAAATTCAGGGTAATCATTTTAATGGGAAGAAAGTCTGTTTCTTGCAGAAATATAAACACAAATTTACTTCCATGATAGTACATATTTAAAATATTTTCAAAATTCATTTATCAGACTTTTACTGAGAATTCTTCATTAGCCGACCTTTTCCTATTAATCTTCTTCAAGAAGCTTGTTACCATATCTTGATATAGTGTAGTAGACTATTGGAAACATCCTTACATATGTTGGACGGGAGTTCGAGACCACTCATGCCCGATAGTTTCTTGCAGTGCCTGCGATCTCACTATCCTTGGGGGAGCCTACTGGTCTACCTGGTGTATTATCAGCATTATCAGTATTATCGTGATACTTCTAAGGTTAAATTCTCTGGTATATCAATCGCAGAAATATCATAAGTAGAAGCAACCGTTGAGGAACTTCCATCAGGACAACTTGGTTTGAGCCCAAAAAAGTAGTCACCTGCCCAAGCACCATATATGTATATATATATATATATATATATATATATATTTATACACACACACACACACACACATATATATATATATATATATATATATACATACATATATATATATAAGATAAATTAGTGTATGTAAAAGTATTTTCCAAATTTAATATATTAAGTTTATTATTTTTTCATAAAATCATTGGCAATATTATTACTCGATAATTTATGTAGAGAAAAAAATAAAAGACGAAAAGAGGAAGAATTATATGAAACTGGCTATCTTTTTAATTAGATGAACCGATAAATAAACGAAGAAACAAATGAAAAATAATTCCTATCAAATTTGCATAAAAAAAAAGTTGCATTTTAAAGAAGTTTTTGAGTAAAACCCTGAAGTATTTCTAAAAACATCTTACCATTCAAGTGCTTTTGTTAAAAAGGTTTTTGTTATCTAGACATTTATTGTCAATTCTCAACATATTGAAAATACTATAAACACTTCTGAAGATTCCAGATGCGAGCATTATTCCCTGTTAGTTCAGAAAAAAATTTTATACTCGGATATTTTTCTTATATGCACTTTAATATGCGAAGAAAAAAAAAGATTGTCTGCATGAAGAGAGAAAAAAAGTGTCTCTCAATACTTGGAGGACGTTACATTAAATTTTCAGTTGTTGAATGACCGTGAAGAGTTTCGAAGTGAAATGAGTTTTCATTTAAACACAGATTCCCTAAAACTAAGCAATTACTTGCTGGCTTGAGCAAACGAACAAAGATTAGAGTGACATCAATATTGTGGTTGATCAATCTAATTTATCATTGTTAAAATAGATGTGAAAAATTGCTATGAGTGATTGTATGACATTTTGACAAGAGTTGCAAATGATCTGAAAAGGCAAGTGATAATTTCTTGTGTATAGAATTTGCTTATTTAAAAATTCCTGATGCATTAGTTCGCCCATCGTTATTATTGTTAGATTATGGAAATAATTAGACCGAACCGGCATTAGAAACAACTAAACAAAATAAAAATAAAAAACGGCTTTCACACACCTGTGAAAAAATATCAACTGTTGAAAAAATGCATTTCAAAACCGTAATATCAATCGGTGAATTAAAGTACGCTGGCAAGTACTTTAGATCGGTATTGAAGCCTCGTTTGATTTATTGCAAATGACCCGTAGCTGAAATTTCTAATATGCAGGTGTAATGATAGTGCGAGGTGTTTTGGGTCCTAAATAAAAATAGGAAATTTCTCACAAAAGCTGGATTTAGGACTTTGACCCCTTAGTCGTTAATGACTAGAAAAAAAAAGCCCTTGAGCTGATTAACTAGCAGGAGAGAGAGAGAGAGAGAGAGAGAGAGAGAGAGAGAGAGAGAGAGAGAGAATCGTGTAAGCTTTTAAATGATTTACATACTTGTATCTTTTTTACGGGAGTCAAGATCATTATTTATATACTAGTATCATGGAAATCATAAGAAAGAGAGAGAGAGAGAGAGAGAGAGAGAGAGAGAGAGAGAGAGAGAGAGAGAGAGAGAAGTATACAAGACTTTAAATGAATGTAATTAGAGTTTCCATGGTTTAGAATTTCTTGTTAACGATTCACTTCAAGCTTGAGTAATTACCATTTCAAATATAGAACTACTAAAGAGACATCTCGTGAAAATAGGTTGCCAGAGGAAAGACGAAATAGAGTCCTTCCAAAGAGAGATTCGGCTGATCACGAATCGTGAAAGGAAATATTTGAGTTTATTCGAGCTACGTAGGTTCCCCCCAAATCCCGAATTACCCTGAGATCATAAAAGATCTCTTGAAATGTTAACAAGTTGCCTCATCGCTTCGAAATTTATATCAACTGCGTAAATTTTGGGTCTCGGTAAGAAAATAAAATCTAATCTAAGTGGTTATCATCTCTGGCAAGTTTACATTTGTTTTCTGGTGGTATCTCTCTCTCTCTCTCTCTCTCTCTCTCTCTCTCTCTCTCTCTCTTAAGTTCAGTGGTTATCATCTCTGTCAAGTTTACATTTGTTATTTGTATGTTTTTTGTTTCCTGGTGGTCATCCCCCCACCCTCTCTCTCTCTCTCTCTCTCTCTCTCTCTCTCTCTCTCTCTCTCTCTCTCTCTCAAAAGCCTTCATTTATATTTTTTGCTCTCCCTATCCTTTAACTAATGAGAAAATGACCTGTATTTTTCCCTCTCCTTCCTGAAATCTTATTAACAGTCACACATACAATACTTGTCAATATCTTTAAAAGATCTTGTCGAACTTGACAACTGAAAAACTTTCTTTTATTATGTTTAATTCACACTTAAAATGAACCAAAACTTAAAAAAATATTCTCGCTCTCAGTGACTCAATATTCTGATAAAACACTTTATTTCAACTGAAATAAAGGAAAATACAATACACATATCCTCAAACTTTTTAATTTCATAAAATCTGAATGACCATAGGAGATAAGAAAAATATATTGCAATCTGTAGTTGAATAATCTCCCGAAAAAAAAAAAACATATTAGGAACGTTGGGTAATTAAATCTTTCAGCCGGATAAAATACCTTTCATTTGATTAGGATTAATGGCAGCAATATTATAATCATTTTAATTAGAAAATGTTTCATGGGTGTGGTGTCTTCAGGGAAGGAAGGATTATTAATAAAAAAGAAGGGTTCAAGGGCTGCATAAGGTATACGCAAAGGGTACAGATACATAGATGGATTATTATAAAAGATGGAAAATGTAATAGAATTAATATTGAACGCCTTTTCTTGTACGATGTATCCTAGAGACATAAGATCAACGGAGGAAATGCATTAAATTTTTAAAGACTGTTTTGCCTTACTTCACACTCACCGCAAAATTTCATTTTCTTTAAGGAAGTCTTTAGCAAGACATTCTAAAAGTAGTCCGCCTTTTCCACTATTCAATTTCTCGTATTCAGCCTCTTATCCATAGCATATCTACATTAGATTACAGACTCAAACCAACGTTACTCATACGATCAAGCCTCGGCATTTAATTATTACCGTAGTTTACCTTCCCTAACCTCCGTTTTCTTCGTGCAGATCTGATGTTCTTTTCGGTTTAACTTTGTGTCATTCGCTTTTTATTACATCATAAAAGACGAATAATTTTCAACTGTCGCGACTCAAAATAAGAAGAATATAGCTTATCAATATCTAGGGCGCTCTGAAAAGGTATTAAAATTTCATCTTGATCAAAAATTTCAAACGTTTTCTTTCTTCCTATCTTTACCATTTGAGCCTGGTCCTATTTGCAACAATAAAAAAGTTAGCAAAGCACAATGAACCAGAAAAAAAAATATATACAGTACTCTTTCATACTTTTCTTCTTTATAGAAATAGTCTTAGAGATTTAATTTTAATCGAAGAAGCATTATCAACTTTATACTGGATATTACAAGTTCAACCATGAAAAATAGTGGAAATTACTAAATTAACATGATGTCACAAAATCAAAAGAGGTATTTTTTGTGGAAAAAGAACATACGCATCATTTCGTGAAAAGAAAGTTGAAGGGCTCTAATGAAGACATTGAATTAAATAGAAAACCAAAGAAGTTACAAGCAATCGACTCTTGTTTCAAGAGGATACCATCCAGTAAATAACTACTACTTTAGTAATAGTCGAAGAATTATTAGTAGTAGATTCGCAACAGCAGCAGAGCTGTGGTATTACTAACATTAATAGCACCAATTAAAATAGCAAAAGTAGTAATATTACAATCAACGTTTAAAAAAAAAAGCAATAAACAAGAAAAGTAGCAGTACTGCATGTTTTTAGCAATCATTTCTGAAAGATTAGAAATAGCGGTAGTTTTATTACTAGCTGCAGTAATCAATAGAATTATTGTTTTTTTTTTTTTTTTTTTTTTTTTTTTTTTTTTTTTTTTTTTTTTTTTAGAAAGATTCAGTAGTATATGCTTTAGCTGTCCACGATAAGCATAGTCATTGTAAGATTTATATCCCCCCTCCCCCACTCACCGTAAGCGTTGACAAGTCCACCTCTAGAATTTAACAGTTTCATATTTTGTTACTTGTCAGAAAAAAAATGGAAAAACAAAGCTGTTGTTTATATATTTTGACTGCAATAGTTATGTGACTAAATCATCTTAATGACTAAATAGTTGCTTCTTAAAGGGCATGCATTTGCTTGTTTGTGTATGATTACCTTCTAAAAACATAACAGACACCTCACACGTCTCGAACTGTCGACCTAACCACGCCAGGACTCCTCGCTGCTGGGAGGAAGGACGCTAGTGACTGGTACAACGCATGAACATACGCTACCGGGATCCAAGGTCCTTTAAATATATTTAAAGACCTTTGCCGGGATCTAAGCGATATCAGGCAGAGCCACCGATCTGGACTACAATCTATCCCAAAGCCAATGCAAAGTCCTTCAAAAAGAAGGCAACTGTGCTTACCCCATACAAAAATGGGGGAAAGAACACGTTAATAGAAAAAGTTCACATTTATTATTACCTAGACATTCCGGAGAGCTAACGTTGAAACTGACGAAAAGGGAATAAAAAAAAATCCTTATCGGAAAAGTTAATGTTATTTACTCTGGTTACAAAGATATTTTGTTCACTATACTGCATAATAATAATAAGACAACTAAACACTACTTCAATAAAAAATAAGTTTACATTACGCTCTAACTTACTCTCTTACTGAGTTTGTATACATGAAAATGTGTAAATGAGGTCGTATGTCTGCACGAGTAAATACCAGGAGGAAAGATACACCAGTATGTAGATACGTTCATGATTTTGCATACGTATCTATATTATATACACAGACAAGGTCAAGAAAATTGACTGAGTTTATCTGAAAATTTCTTAAGTTTCTCTCCGTGCCTTTCGTTTGCTACACGTCGCAACTACATCACGTGTCCATTTAATAGGTGGAGTTACATAACGATAGTTAAGGGAAATATTGTTAACCTAGTTAAATGTACTTTAAGTGGTAACAATTTTAACATGATCATTTCAGAACGACTTCATGTTCGAATTGTTAATGGCTTGAACACATTGTGGTGTAATTTCATAGTTGCAAAAATTACCGTCTGTACCATTTTTTAGTCTAGTAAAGAATTACTTTACCATACTAGGCATAGTCTTCCTATTTTCTCATTACTGTTTTGTCTTTAAGACAATCCTTGTCTGTCTCCGAGTCCCTGCCATGTACGAAGCACATGGTTTAAAGGTTTAAAGGCTACTCATGAATGGCAGAGGCAAGGGACAGTGACAATGCTCTAGTTAAGCATGACGATTCCATAGAGACTGGTCAAATATACAATTGATCAGCGCCCGGGCAACCGAACCCCCTCCATCAAACTAGGACCAGAGAGAGCCAGGTAATGGCTGCTGATGATGCAGCATGTAGACATATATGCTATCACAAACCACGCTCCTTAGCTCACAAGGATGGCGAGGTTGCTGACACTACAAGAAACTATTAAGCTTGAGCGGAACTCCAACTTCCCTCCGGCAGATCGCCAAGTAGGGACGTTTTCAATAGGCCACCACAAAGAAGATAAGGATAATAATATAACTGGAAAAGAAGAGAATAACACACATGCAAAGATAAACTTTTAGAATGATTGTTAATACCATAAACCTATTCGAGTAAAATATGTCCAAAATAGAGGGACACTCGGTAGAGTGCAGACCTCCGCCGCAGCAGCTTATTTCTCTACCTTTTGCTCGACCTTGAAGTTGACCTTTTCATGTATTAATTGGCGTAAAATTTCAACTTTGAAGTCTCTGTGACAACGATGTCCTAACTTATGGATGATTACGTGAATTGGACATTTTGCTTAACTGTGATCTTGACTTTTGACCTTGACCTTTCAAAATTCAATAATTTCCAGCTTTTAACATAACAGTTTATCCCTGCCAGTTTCATTACTCTACGAATAAATTTGTGGCCTGGAAGCTGTTTCCAAAAAAAAAAAAAAAAAAAAAAAAAACACATACATGCACACAAAAAAGACACAAACAGGGGCGAAAACATATAACCTACTTCCAACTTGGTTGTGGGCGGTAAGAAGATACTGTTTCTCGAAACAGCAAAGGAATGATCGTACATAAGAGGTAAGTTGCAGTAGAATGCAGATATGAAGAACAAATTGCATTTGATAGATGAATTGTGGAGTGGATTAAAACGTTGAAAAAAAGTACAACAAATAACATAATTTTTTTCTCTCAGCGAATCATTGTTTTCTATTTTTTTTTATTTACTACATGAGAGGATACAATTTTTTTTTTTTCACTAATCAAAAAACTTCAATAAAATTTTTGGTGATAGTTTATGCATAATTTAAGTGGTAATGAAAAGATTGGGTACTACAGATGAGATAAAGGAATATATTTTCTATTGTAGTAAAAAAAAAGCGATGGTATGAAATCATATTAAGAAAAAAAAAAAACTCCCAAAAGAATATTCTACCATTACCTTTATTCACTTGTTTACTTGTACGAAATATCTTGAGACAAATGACAAATTTAGCAGAATTATACACTGAACACGCAACTTGAAACATGAATTATGTATTTAAAAAAACAAAAGGTTTATTAGGAATATGAGTTCCTCTTTCTAACTGTAATTTACAAACGCACAAGATATGATTTATTGAACGGTAAGTATAAAAAAG
>NC_090736.1:25790946-25795946 GCF_036898095.1 Palaemon carinicauda | reverse complement strand
CCAGGATGGCGAGAAAGATACTGCAAACAGAAACTGATGGAAGCGCTCCCCTTGTCAGTCACGGCTGCCCTACAAGTTCCCGGGCAGTCCTTGCACGATGTCCTTCCTACTGTACAGGCAGCGCTGCGCGTATACAGGGAACGATGAGCAGGGGAAGGGGCGAACCAGTGGCCGACATCCATGATAGCTGCAACCCAGACGTTGAGGCAGCCCGACACCCAGCCGGCTTCAACAGCCTCCCAGGGGCGGGGTACCCGTAGCAGTGGACCTCGAAGAGGCAGGGGTCCGAGAAGTGGGGATGCAGTGAATGGCAGTTGTTGGAACTGTGGGGGAAGGGGGCACCTCTGAGCTGTATGCCCCTCCGTCGAGCAGCAGCGGTGTTTTGGATGCCATGCCACAGACCACCTACTGAACAGCTGTCCAAAAAACGGTGTCGGCTCAAGGGATCACGTTCCCCCTGCACCAACCAGAGGAAGGGGAAGACAACGTGGGAAAGGCACCAACGGTCCCGCTTGCCGTCTGTCCGAACCGCCAGTACCAAAGACAGAAGAGCCAAGGAGTCAAACGTCACCCCCCAGTGTGACGTCGGGGGAGGCCAGTCAGTACCCCAGCCAGCAGTAAGGGATACCCCCGGGTCAGCGAGCGCGACTTCCCTGTGAGTGCCAGAGGGGGTTCGGGAGGTAGAGGAGCCGCCTCTCACCGCCGCTCCCACACATGCAAGTAGGAATGCGGTCCCCGTTCTTAGAGTAGAGCTAGGATCGGGTATCCAACGCGCTCTGCTTGATTCCAGGGCCAGTGTCTCCCTTATGGAAGAACATTTGGCGACGGATGCCATACAAACATCGAAGGAGTACCTGGTGTTGAACACAGCTGTGGGTCACAAACTGATGACCCGATGTATCGTTAGACAGAGATTCATCCTTCAAGGTCGAGAAGTGACCCATGCCTTCTATGTCATTCCGACATTAAATATGGGGGATATTCCCATTATCCTGAGAATCGATTTCATCAAGGAGAAACAAGTGACAATACGGGGCCCCGATGGGGAGGGGCTGGAAGTGAGGTGGAAAGTGGGACCAGGAGAAGAGACAGAGATACCCGTTATGGGGGAAACTTGGCCTCGAGTCAGGGTCGCCCTTACTGCTAAGGGGACAGCAGGGGCGGTTCCTGCCGGGCCGGAGGCAGGTGAATCAATCCCCCCCTCCTCCCTCTACTCCCTATCAGTGGCACCCACACCGGAAATGCATAAAGGTGATCTCGTGTACGTGAAACCTCATCAAAAGTGGCAGGATTTCATGTATCCAGGGGTTTCCACCGTTACCGAAGGAAAGGATGAAATTCCCTTTATGAATGTAAGTACCCAGTGGTTCCACTTAGGTACTGAGTCGGTCTGCGACCTTGAGTTATGTTCATTTGTGACAGCCGAACGGAAACTGGCGACCTTGTCTTTCCATGGTCAAGGTTCCGGTGGGGAAAGGCTGAGAAAGCTCCATCAAACAGCTATTGGAGCGACCCCAATTAATTATTATAAGAGAGTAGGAGATATTGTAGAAAATTTTGAGGACGTAATTGCAGTTGGAGATGAACCCCCAGGGAGAATTACTAAGTTTCCATTTAACATCGAGACTGGCAGTCACCCCCAAACTCGTTCTAAACCTTATAGGACTCCCGTCTGTCATGTAGAGGCAATTGAAGAGAAATAAATAAATTAAAAGAGCAAAGTACGATTCGAGAAAGCGAGTCCCCCTGGGCTTCTCCAATTGTGATGGTTCGTAAGAAGGAAGGTTCTTTTCGATTATGCGTAGATTATAGGAGGATAAATGCTGTTACCAAGGCTAATGCATACCCTTTGCCCTCTATCGAGGAATTGTTACTTAAAGTCAGGGAAAGCAGGTTTTTTTCTCATTTAGATTTAAAGTCCGGGTATCACCAAATTCCCTTAGCTGAAGAAAGTAAAGAAAAAAACGGCCTTTATGATCAGTTGCTTGAGTATAATTATCTCCCTTTCGGATTAAAGAATGCCCCTGCCCATTTTTCTCGTGTGATGATGTCTGTATTAGCTTCATTGCTAGGACATAGTGTTTTTGTCTATTTGGATGATATAATTGTAATTGGGGCTACGGCAGACGAGCATGAAAAAATCTTATAAAAGTGTTAGAAGCCTTGAGACGTTAGGGGATGAAGATTAATTTAGACAAATGTGAATCTTTTCAACAAGAAGTAGAATTTTTGGGGCACATAGTAACACCCGAAGGCCTAAGGACTTGTGCCGATAAAGTAGTTGCAATCAACGCTAAGGAAGTAGCCAGTTTTCTCGGGCTCGCTGGCTATTACCGTAAGTTTATACAGAACTACGGTCACATAGCACGACAGCTAGATTCATTGAGGAAGCGGCCTGAATTTCAGTGGGGAGAAAGAGAAAAAACTGCTTCTCAGACATTAAAGAATGCACTCACGAGCGACGAACTTCTGGCTTATCCAAGGTTCGATCGGCCGTTTTTGGTAACGACCGACGCGAGTCAGATCGCGATCAGCGGAGTCATTTCTCAGGTTGAGGATGAAGGGAATGAGAGGCCTATTTGTTTCGCTTCACGAGCTTTAAAGGGACCAGAGGTTAGGTACAGTACCTTCGATAGAGAGGCATTGGCAATTCTATGGATGCTGGAAAGACACCGCTACTTCTTGCTTGGGCATAAAATTAAAATAAATACAGATCATCGGCCGTTGCGAGACTTGTTTTAAAAAAGGGGAATTAAATACTCGGCAAGCTCGGTGGATTGAGCGGTTGTTAGAGTTTGATATTGTAAATTTCGAGCATATTGCGCGGAAGTCAAATAAAGTAGCAGATGCTCTCTCCAGGACCGCCATAGCGGCTGTAACAACTAGGTCGGCAAGGCGGAAGGGAAAACAACAGGAGAGTTCGGGGTCAAATACACCTGTGGGGGGAGCGCATAGAAAACGGGAAGAACTTGACAACTCTAGTGTGAGAGAGAGAGAGGACGAGAGCTGTCCGGAGAATGTGGATGTTGGGAGTTCCGCGGGGGGAACTCAGAGAGAATGCCCCGTGAATGAGTGTGTGATCGATTTGTGTGGCTGGAGTGTGGGTGAGCTCGTTGCTGGACAAAAATCTGAACCTTGGATCGAACAGGTCAAGAGGTGCGTGAGAGATGTGAGTAGCAAACTCCCGGATTTCTTGCACATGCGAAGAGATGAGTTCTTCATCGAAGACGATATCCTATTTTATAAGTATGAAAAAGACCGGGAGATATCCAATCTCGCGTTGTTCTCCCTTCCTCTTTGATAGAGAAAGCCATCCATGTAATTCATGTAAGTCTTTACGCAGGACATGTAGGTATAGAGAGAGCCTCGAGAAGGGCCAGAGTCATTTTTTTTTGGATAGGGATGAAAAAAGACATTGTTAGGATTATTAATAAGTGCCATGTGTGTAACACTATGCGGAACCACAACCATGTGATCCTAAAGGCCAGAACATGGTCAATAGTGCCTGTTAAGTTTAGAGTGCATATGGACGTTTTGGGTCCATTCCCCCCCGGTGACGGGCAGTTTAAGTACGTGTGTTTGTTTGTAGATGCATTCACACGCTTCACACACACGTATGCAATGGTGGAAAAAAACGCAGTGTTGGTTGCGAAGGCGTTGTGCTCCTTCATAGTGAGGTACGGATGTCCACGTACATTGATAAGTGACAATGGTCGAGAGTTTGTGAATGAAGTGTGTAAGGGGGTAACCCAGATCACGAACATAAATCATTTCACAATCGCCTCTTATCGGCCATCAGCAAATGGGCTCGTCGAGTCCCATAACCGAGAGGTGACAAATATTTTAAGGTATCTTGTGGGGGACAATCCAAGCCAGTGGGTGGAAATGTTGCCGTGGGCGGAGTTCGCGCCTAAATACGGCATATAATAGCTCTATTAGGGATACACCGTTTTTTATACTATATGCGCAGGACCCTGTGTTGCCGTATACCGTTATCATGGACCCCCACACCCTGCCATTATACAACACAGAACAATATCGGGTGATGATGTGTAATTTGGCTAGGAGAGTGTTTCAGATAACCCAAAAGTACTTGCTGAGGGCCAATGAGAAGTATCAGACGAAATACAATCAGCGTTTCTGAACGCGCACGTCTGAGATACAGATAGGGGACAGAATCTATCTAAGAAGGTTTGCAACCGAGGAAGCATAAACTGGAAGCCGCATATGTTGGACCGTATCGTGTAAAAGAAATTAAAGCCGATACGGCGGTCATCCAACACATCCGGACCGGGACCAAAGGCGAGTATCACCTTTCTCACATGCGCCCGGTCCAGGAGGACAATTTGGTGTGGTATCTTAATAAGCCGGTGCCACCTTACCCCGGGCTACCCGGCTACCTGGGAGAGGAAGGTGAAGAGGAGGAACAAGCGTCTGTCCTTGCCGTCCTTCAAGCACGGGAGAGAACGAGAAAACGTGGGCCTTGAGATAATGTCTACCACGAGGTGATTGAGGTCATAAAACACAGATTTCTTTATGTATATTCGTTCCGAGTATTTTGTGAAAAGATGAATTAAATTTTGTTTCGTTTTTTTTTTTTTTTGTTCTAAGCATATCACGAGTATATCATTTATCATACTGAGAAATTTCTGTTGCATTTATGTTATGTTGGATATAATTCAAATTTCATTATTTTGTGTTGGTACCAATTTTGCTATTACCAATGGTTTTATGTATGTTTTCTACTTTGTTGTGCTGGTTAAAAAAAAAGTATGTGTGTATATTTCGGTGTGGTGACAGATAACTGAGACATTTTTTGTTGCATTTATGTTTATGTTGGAATTAATTCGAATTTCGTTACCCGATGTTGATACTTATTTTGCTATTACCAATGCTTTTATGTATGTTTCTCCCTTTTTGTTATACTGTATTTAAAGAATTTCATTTCTCTGTGGAGGTTTTCAGTACTATTACAGGGAATTGTTAATCATGGGTTGAAA
>NC_090736.1:25768446-25785946 GCF_036898095.1 Palaemon carinicauda | reverse complement strand
CGAAAAAAGAAATGGATGCTCGAATTCCTCGGACTGTTGGAAAAGTAATAGTGAATTGAGTTAACGAAGATGTTTTGATAAAAATATTTTTTAGATTAAAATAAATTGGTGCAAATGACTTCAACTGAAGTGTTTGAATGCGAAATAATATGTGAATGATAAACCTCTCCATTACATCCGCCAACGAAGTTGGAAGGAGGTTATGTTTTCAGCCCTGTTTGCGTGTGCGTGTTTGTTTGTGAACAACTTCCTGACCACAATTTTAATTGCAGGGATTAACTTTTATGTGAAAATTTAGAAAATGATTTCATTTTGAAAGATCAAGGTCAAAGGTCAAGGTCATATTCAAGCAAAAATGATCGATTCACGTGATTACTCATAAGTTTGGACATCGTTGTCACAGACTTCAAACTTGGTTCTCATTTGAGTGTATGAAAATCCACGAAAATTAATATATGTTAAGGTTAAAGGTCAAGGTCAAGAAATAAGCTGCTACGGTGGAGATCTGCGCTCTACTGAGTGCCCATATAGTTTTAAATGGAATTCAAACCAAGGTCGAATGAAGACCACAAGATAAGATCCAACGTATCGTAGGATGAGAATTTATAGTTGGCCATCTGTAATATATATGTCAAACTATGGTCTCTTTTCTTATTCATGAACAAAAAGTTCTCGCCAGAGGAATGGGACCTCGGAGAAAAATATGAGATTCTGGTTTTGGCCATTAGAAAAAAGACTGCGTAATATTTATGTCATGACTAATAAAAAATAAAAGTTATCAAGGGAGAAAAATTTTATTTGAACTTGATTAAAGATAGCCATCTTCAATAACTCATATTGCACTTATTATCATTTATTGAGGACTTTCGTTTGCATTTTTTTTAATTGTTCTCTGTAAATGTGTGATAGTTAACGTGATAGTTATGCCTTTCTTGTTCCAAAAATTCATTAGCCGAATTAAAAATTATATAAGAATTAAAATTTAAAAAATATTGCAAATCGAAGTATATTTAAGAATTAATATTTGAAAAAAATAATGAAAAATAAAAATTTATTAAGAATTAACATTTTAAAAATTTTGCAATAAAAAAGTTACTTAAGAATTAACATTTAAAATAAATAATGCAAAGGGAATTTTCTTTTGGAATGAACATTTAAAAAAAAAAGGTAAATAAAAAGTTATTTAAGAATTAACATATAGAAAATATAATGCAAATAAAAAGTTATTTAAGAATTAATGTTTAAAAAAATAATGCAAATAAGTTACTTAAGAATAAACATTTGAAAAAAATGTAATTAAAAAGTTATTTAAGAATTAACATTTATAAGAATAATGCAAATAAAAAAATATTTAAAAAATAACATTTAAAAAAGGCAAATAAAAAGTTATTTAAGAATTACCATCAATAGAATAATGCAAATATAAAGGTTTTCAAGAAATACCATTATAAAAAGAAAAAAATACGAATAAAAAGTTATTCAAAAATTAGCATTTAAAAAATAGTGCAAATAAAAAGTTATCTAAGAATTAACATTTTAAAAAAATAATTGAAACAAATGGTTATTTAAGAATTACCAATTAAAAAAAAAAAACAAATAAAAACTTATTTAAGAATTAACATTCCAAAAAAAAATAATGTAAATAAAAGTTATTCAACAATCGACATTTGAAAAAACTAATGCAAATAAAAACTTATCTAAGAATTAACATTTGAAAAAAATACATTGGAAATAAAGTTATTAAAGAATTAACATTTAGAAAAAAAATATGCAAATAAAAAGATATTCAAGAATTTAAATTTAAAGAATATAGTGAAAACAAAAAGTTATTGAAGAATTAACTTTTAAAGGAAATAATGAAAATAAAAAGTTATTAAAGAATTAATATTTATAAAAATAATAAAAATAAAAAGTTATTCAAGAATTAACATTTAAAAAGATAATGAAAAACAAAAAGTTATTAAAGAATTACAATTTAAAAAAAAATAATGGAAATAAAAAAATTATTAAAGAATTAACATTCAACAACATAATGCAAATAAATAGTTATTCAAGAATTAACCTTTAGGAAAGTAATGAAAAAAAAAATATTAAAGAATTAACATTTAAAAAGAATAATGAAAAGAAAAAGTTATTAAAGAAATAACATCTAAAAATAATCCAAATAAAAAATTACTCAAGAATTAACATTTAGAAAATAATGCAAATTAAAAGTTACTCAGGAATTAACATTAAAAAAAAAATAATAATAATAATAATAATGGTTAACTGAAGCTCGTGGTCAAAGTTGTTAGTATATTACTTCAACTGTAAGGATTTTCCTTTACCTTTTCAATATGTTTCTGTTCCACTTAGTTTTCCTTCTTGTTTACTTATGGGAATTCTACTCGTAAAAGAGTGTTTGACGCCTTTATGAATAGTCTATTACTCTGCAACTTCACTTCATTCATGGTTATTTGATTCACAGAATTGGAATTCTATTCACATATGAACAATCCAGTCTAGGCTATAGACTGCTCCAAATAATGTTTATGCGCTGTGAAATAATAATAATAATAATAATAATAATAATAATAATAATAATAATAATAATAATAATAATAATAATAATAATAATAATAATAATATCTGTTCATGAGTACAGCAATTGCTAAGGTGATGTTAGCGGAGTCATATAAAATGAATTTCCAGTGAACGGTGGAGTACTCCAAAAAATTATATTGTCACCTTATGTTGTTTATCTTCCTCATGGATTTGGTAATGCATAGAACAGTTGGGGATGGTGGAGAAGGATCGGCCTGGATTGGTAATAGGATATTAGCTGACCTAGAGTATGCTGATGATGCTGTCATTATTAGCAGAACACCAAAGGATTTGCAATGCCTGGTTATCCGAATGCATGAAATATCACAGGAGGTTGGTTTCAGGATATATAGCTGAAAGACAGAGATGATGGGAACGGAATATGCAATGGAAGATGAGATATCATTGGAATGAGAAAGGATTAATGAAGTAGACTCATTCAAGTTTTTAAGAACTATGATCTGTAATACAGGATCTTTGGAATTGGAGTTTAGTGAAAGATTGAACAAAAAAAATCAGGCATATGTCTAAGTTAAGTAGAATTTGGAAATCAAATCGATCGTCTGAAATTGTTTATAAAAACCTGGATATACATCAGTTTAGTGAGCTCTGTGTTATTACATGGAAATGAGTCATGGTATGACAATGACACAATATCCAACAGATTTTCTAGATTTGAGAACAAAGCCCTCAGAAGAATATTAGGAGTTCAATGGCAAGACAGGATTAATAATGAAAATATAAGAGACATTACTAGAGTGTCATATGCCGATGGGATCATGGGGAGGCGTTGATGAAAAGAGTTTGGACATGCTCTTTGCACTCCACAAGAGAGATTATATCTTCAAACTTTTAACTGGGATCCACAAGGCACTAGACGAGGTAGAAGACCCAGGCGTACATGACTGATGACTATGAAAGGTGAAGGAGATGATGAATGGAGAAGTATTGAATTATAAGGTGAAGATATAGACGATTGGCAAAATCTGAGGCCCTTTGCATCAATAGGCATATGATGATGATGATGATGATGATAATGATAATAATAATAATAATAATAATAATAATAATAATAATAATAATCTCCCTATATAACAAAGAGAGTGTCTGGCTATATATATATATATATATATATATATATATATATATATATATATATATATATATATATATATATATATATATATATATATATATATATATATATATATATATATATATATATATATATATATATTTGGGCTCAGGCCATGTCGTCCTGATGGAAGTTCCTATATGGTAGCTTTCTAGGGTATATTTGACTACAGTGATATTCCCAGAAAATTTTACCGTAAGGTATCCAGAATTCTGACTCCTGGAGTGAATATCCCTAAATAATCTCACAGGGATATCGCATAAGATCAGAGGACGTATTCTTGACAGGTCACATACTATCTTCGCCCGAACATTATTAACGCTTCGAGGGGGATAAGTGACAAGAATCTGAAACGAGAATGAAAAGAGAGCCGCTCATAAGGCATCTCTCCTATTCCGTTTCTAGTGTGTATCTGATGAAGGCGGTAGCGCCCACCTCATTCCTTTTCGTGTAGCTCAACTACTCGGCGTTTTCCCTTGTGTTCTCTCGTTATTTTGGATTTAATTCAACTCTTTGATGACTTCTCCGGCCTCTTCTGCCTATGGAAAGTTGAGTATTATCTTTACTATGTATAAATGTAAGCTCTTGTCGTTTTTAATTAAATCAAAAGTGATTTTAACGTAAACAAGAGCTGTTGCCTACCGGAGGCATCCTGGATGCTGTCGCTCGCTCTTATGGGTCAGTTAGTTAGCTAGAGCGACGTTCCCGGTTTGTTACGCTTTAATAATTTTGCTATTTAGAAATGCTTATATTGTTCGGTCAGTGTTAACTGGGTGTATTCGACACGGGTCGAGGTACCGATCCTGCCTTTCGCGAGGCTCGTAGCCTAGACGTCTGGCACTAGTACTTTCATGCATGGTATAAGTTTTTTTAGTGTTATTTTATTGAAGCTATAGGCAAATATTTTATACATGTAAGATATTGTTGAATGTTTTTTCCAAGATTGGTACAGTAGTATACTTTCGTACATCCCCGATTGTTCTTTTTCTCCTACGGAGGCTAAGTTTAATCCCTCTCTCCCTCTGTAATCCTTCGGGTTAAACCTAGTGGTTCTATCTGAATAATAATTCAGGTATAGGATAAGTCTGTCCTAACCTGAAAACAAGAGTGACTGGTTTTTTTGGGTTAGGGCAGAACATCAGTTTCTAGTCTGTGGTCTGCTTCTTCCTAGCATAGAGAAAGAGTCTCCTTTGCTAGGTTAGGGGCGGGCACAGGAAGCTTTGCTTCCCTAGTCCATGTTGGAAGGATTCTGTACAAGATGATTCCTTCCTCTAGTGGCCTAGCAGACTGTCCTTTGTTGTTTTTCTCGGGCTGGAATGTGAGTTTTCTCTGTTGCCCGGCGAAATAACTTCACCTAACTTTGTTCTGGTTGGGAGGAGGTTAGTAAGTATTGCCATTCTTCCTCCCTAATAGACAACTCTTAGTTAGGATGAGCTTTCCTAACGGCTGAGTGTGTCTCCTGCTAGAACGAAGTCTGTAGGACCCTTATCCCTTCCCCATCACCTTCTTTTATTTTCTTTTAGCCGCAGTCCTACTGCCGTACCTAGTATAGGTTAGGATGGAGGAAAGGCTCAGTTCTCTGCCGGCCGGCACTAAGTGTCGGCCGGCAGAGACCCTTATTTCTTTGCAGAGTGATCCCCAGACGTCCCTTGGTCTCCCTTCCATGTCTGTCGGTAGAGCCCGGCAGACTATGAATTCTTTGGAAGCCTGAATGTTACATTCTCCCCTTCCATAAGTTCACTTTTTCTGGATGGAAGGTCGTATGGAATGCCGCCCTATAACCTTACATCCATACTTTTTCTCTGACTTTTGTGTTGCACCCCTATCCTGGCTGCCGGCTTGACAGCCGACAGCTGGGAAGGTAGAAGTTCTCTGATTCTTGGCTACTGTCGGCGGCATGGTTTTATTACCTTTGCCGGCCGGCAGTGGAATCACAGCCCAAATTCGCTGGCCGCTACGATTAGCGGCTGGCAGCCGGGTTTTAGTGTTTTGAGCCGTCGGCTGGCAATGATTGCCGGCCGGCACACAGTCGTGAATCAGTAGGCTGCTGCCTATTAGTTAAAGATAGTATATCTTTGATCTATAAAGAGGTAGTAGCCGGCCGGCACAATAACATGCGATGTACAGTAGTTGCTATGTTCGTAGTGTAGTACACACTGCATTAGTAGAAACTGCTGTATAGAGTTTGTGATAACACTAATGTTTTTCCTCATACTTAATGTTATCTTGTACAGCCTTTTGTTGAGACCGTACTTTATATAGAAAGTGAGTTCTTTCTGTATTCTTTTAATCCCGTATATTAAAAATACATATCAAATTTCCGTTTAGGAAATTACATAAGGTATTCTAGTATAAAATTAACCTTAGTTTTAATATTTTGGGAGGTTACAGCAATTGACTGAACAGGAAATACAAGTATGTGTCTTTCCTTCTTTCTTTTATAGCTTTTCTATATAAGCTAAATGTTTCAATATAAGTGAAAAGCCTTCACTTGATACTTATGGATTTTTCTTCTCTTTACAGGAGGACCATCCGAAGTGCGGGAGTGTGTTCTGTAATGTCCGCAGTAAGAACTTCTGTGGACATCATTATTGCAGGAGGCACGCAGCATGCACAGCCTCCGGACGTGTTCTCCGCTATTGGGACGCTCAGGTTTGTACAGTTTGTTCTAACCTGATTACCGAGGCTTTTGACGACCCTAAGTCAACGGAGTCAAGGGATGCTGCCAGGGAAACGTTACGATCCTGGGTGAGGGGTTTTCAGAAAAACACCTCAGGTCCCTACCTTCCTAATGAGAAGATGAGGGCCTACCTTTTCCCTAAAGCATCGGCTGATGCAATCATCCCCCAGCCTCTGGTGGAGATACCAATTGCCCTGAATCCGGTAGATTCTGAAGTCTCAGCCGCCCTTCAAGGCATCCAAGTGGACGATAGGATGTCGGAGGTGTCGGATTTTACTGAGAAGGACCTTCTAGGAAAAGGTCAGGAGGAGGAGCCTTTTTCAGACTCCTCAAGTAGAAGAGCAAGAAATCGACGAAGTGTCGGTTACGTCGGTTCCGGACCAAAAACCGGTTCCTTCTACATCGTCTGCTATCCCAGATGAACTGGGAAGGACTCTTTCTTCCATTGTTGAGATGATCCAACAAATTCAAAGGAAGAATGATGAGAAGGAAGCTGCAATGAAACTGGAGTTACGTAGAGTTGTAGCATCACGTGGGCCCCAGAAGTGGCTCATTGTGAAGGATCTTCCATTGTGCTCGAATATCAATCCTTGGAAATATGCCGAACACATGCTAATGACAACCGGGGAGATCGTGATCTCAGAAAAGTTGGGAGCAATTCCCCTGGAAGAAGGGGAATTTTGGCCCAACAATGATTTTTATCCGGACTGCTATGTCCGTCTTGGGAAGGAGCCAGCCTTAAAGGAGGAGACGGAGCCGGAGGTCATAGTTTTTGATCATAGTAAAGCTTAGACGTTACTATCGAGCTCGATGAAAGAGAGGGGCTCCACTAACTCAAAGGAGCTTGCCTTGAGTAGAAGCTTCCCTCCTTTGTGGCCTCTCCTACCAGAGCCCTTCCCTTCCTGGAAAAGGGATATAAGGCTGCCTTAAATGCGATGGAGGCAGGGAAACCATGTCCCTCCTTGGAGGAGTGCAAGCCGTTATCTCTGACCTTGCCCTTGGACCAAGAAGACTGCAAGGACGTACACCTTACCTTCTCAGTCGGGAAACTAGAAGCTGATATTGCTGAACGCCAGTTCGGTGAGGCGCTTCCAAATCTGTCAGAGGCTCTCTTGTGTAGAGAGCAAGAGACAAAGGAAAGACTTGCGGCATCGATGTCGTTGCAATCAACACTAGAAACGATGGCAAGTGACCCCAAGAACCAGGACATGTTCATGGTTGTGGCCAAAACCCATCTGGCCCACAGTTACGAAGAAATTCTATAGCTTTATTAAAGCTAGGAGAGCCTGTAGAGAGTTCGTGTTCGCCTCGGTTGCGGTGAGGCACGAACCGAGGAAATTGATCTCCTCTCGTATTTGGGGTAAAGACCTCTTTCCCAATGAAGTGGTTAAAGAGGCAGTAGACAAAAGGCCTAGGTCATCCTCTCGGCCAGCTAAACCCTACCGACAGCAACATCAACAACAACTTCCTGTGATCGTGGTGCCTCAGACGGTGGCACAACCTCCAACCATATACCAGCTAGTACCTCAACAAACGGCGACCCTGTCGCCAATTCTTAACCCAGCCTCCTAAAAGCAGACTTCTTCCTATCGTTCGAGAGCCAGGGGAACAGCCAGAGGTTCTTCTGGACGCCCTTCAAGAGGAAGGGGATCCAGGGGATGATGCGGTCAAGGAGGCAAGGCCTCAGGTCCACAACAGCAGAAGTAGATACTTCCAGTAGGAGGGAGATAACAGCTTTTCAGGGATCGCTGGACCTTTGATCCCTGGGCCCACAGCCTAAATAAGAATGGACTAGGTTGGAGCTGGAGGAGTCCTCCACCTCAATTTCCTCAATTTTTCCAACACTCAACCCCCGCTATGGAAGAATATGTCCGAGAGCTCTTAGTCAAAAGAGTAATCCGGAACTCTAAGTCCATCAAATTCCAAGGAAGGCTGTTTTGTGTTCCAAAGGAGGACTCAGAAAAACTCAGAGTCATTCTGGGCCTATGCTGTGTCTATAGACTTTTCTGACGCTTATTGGCACGTTCCAATTATTCGTCACCTCTTCCCCTACCTAGGTTCCAAGTTGCTTTGATAACTTTATGCCTTCAGAACCATGCCCGGGATAAACATAGCCCCAAGGATTTTCACGAAGCTCGCGAACGCAGCCGTCCATCAGTTATGCCTAAAAGGGGTCCAAGTAGTAGCCTACTCAGACAACTGGCTGGTGTGGGCAGCATCCAGGACAGTATGCATGCAAGCTTCTAAGATAGTGATCCAGTTCCTGAAACATCTGGGATTCAAGATCAACATCAAAAAGTCTCGTCTTTCTCCAGCTCAAAAATTTCGGTGGCTGGGAATCCACTGGAATTTGGAGTCACATCGACTTTCCATTCCTAGTAAGAAGAGGAAAGAAATAGCAGGATCTGTCAAGAGACTATTGAAATCCAAAAGGATATCAAGACGCGAACAGGAGAGAGTGCTGGGCTCTCTACAGTTTGCTTCGATAACAGATCCAGTGCTAAGAGCACAGCTTAAGGAGGCTGGAGAAAATATGCATCGAACGCGAAGAAACGGCACCTGTCTGCAGTTCACATTCAAGAGTTCCGCAATGTGACAGCGGACGCTCTATCTAGGTTTACACCTATAGAGTCAGAATGGTCCCTTGATGCAGGATCGTTTTCCTTCATCTCGAGTCAAGTCCCAGAGCTTCAGATAGGCCTCTTTGCGACGAAAGACAACAAGAAAATAGTTCGTTACAAGTCCCCTTACGAGGATCCGTTAGCGGAGGCAGTGGACGCTATGGCTATGAGCTGGATTAGATGGTCCTGTATCTATCTGTTCCCTCCGCACACCTCCTTTTAAAAGTCCTCGATATGCTGAGATCCTTCAAAGGGAAAGCTGTAATAGTGGCCACAAGTGGCCAAATAGCGTGTGGTTCCTTCTGGCATTGGAACTACGATTAAAATTCGTTCCGCTACCAGATCCATCCCTGTCTCAGCGAGTACAGAAGTCGACTGTCTTCGCTCCATCACAGAAAACACAGAACCTACATCTCATGATTTTCTCTCCTTAACGATGAGAAAAAAATTCGGTGTTTAAAAGTCGGTTTAGACTTTTGGAGGAAACCAGAAGACATTATGAGGCTTCAAGGAAGAAATACCTATCCTTTGTCAAGGTGATGAAACTGAAAGAGATCCAGATATATTCCTATTTATCATTCTTCATTTTCCTGCATGAGCAAGGTTTAGCAGCCTACACAATTCTATTGTTCAAGCCTGCCCTGAAAAATCAGATACCATATGCCTTGCAGGTCGACCTTTCTAACGACGTTCTTAATGAACTAGCCCTTCAGCGCTTCTAAAGACCATTTGCTTGGTCATTAGATACGATTCCTCATTGTGTATAAATAATGAACAATAAGGAATGGGCTTATAAATTTTTGAATTTAAATCATATTTCTGTTTGTACTCGCCTTGGGGGCCAGAGTTAGTGAATAGTGGCTCTCTCTACAGAGGAAGGCCACGTCCAGTTCTTGGAGGGAGAACTGATACTATTTCCAGACCCAACGTTTCTTATCAGGAACAAGCTACCCACCAACAGGTGGGGTCCTTAGAGAATCTGCCCTCTGAAGGAAGATGCATCTCTATGTGTAGTGGAGTGCCTAAAGGTCTATCTTCATAGAACTTCAGACTTTATGGGAGGACAGCTGTTCAGAAGAGAAATCCTGAGTTCAAAGTTATCTATAATTAAGGGTGAAATTCACCCGTGTTATTCGCAGAACGGATCCAGACAGTACACCCGTTAGTCATGATCCAAGGAAAGTTGCCTCCTCCATAAAATTTCTTTAATTATATGGCTTTTGAACATCCTTGTTTGCACACCGGCTGGTAGTCATCCAAGGCGTTCTTTATGCACTATGCGAAGCAAGTGGAGCAACTTATGAGATCTGTGGTAGCAGCAGGTAGAATTCTTTAACCTTTTGTTTTAAATCTCCGAGGAACAGTGTAATTAATTTGGGAAGATTAATTAAGAGGGAGCGCGTGTAGTCACTGTATGTTACTACACGCTGAGCGATAGGTCACGAAAGTGTCCTTACGAACTGTTTCATGGACGTTGGTAAACTATAGCATAATACGGACACTTGTACCAAGCGTTTTTTACGCTGGTGTATGTAAACAGTATACAGACTATATCATTATCATCAATAATTCTATTGAAGTGGCAAATCTGTTTCCTAGTAGATGAAACAATATTTTCTGTTGACTGTTTTTCTTTATGCTTTTACGCATATCATCCACATTATATAAATTTGATAAACGTTATCTGATATGTTCGTTTATTAAATTTTTCGCCCACGCTCCTTTTATTAGAAATGTACTGAGCATTAAGATTAAAATATGGGTATTTTTATCATGGTATGTCTTTCGAGACTGTTCCCTGATTCAAGCAAAAGTCCACTCACTCTAACCCTTCCTTGGAAGGGTTGACGTGGTACCCTGACGGGTTGGTGGCAAAGAGGCAAAATTTGTTTGTATGCAGATATAACCATTATCCAATAGTTACTAAGAGTTGTCACTTTGGGGAAGGTGTCACAAATTCATTCTGACTTTGGCGATTCTTATACAAACTTTCCTTTATAATGTATAGGGCGAGACCACTATACAAGCTTATCATTTTGTCATCCATAAGTTTTTATGTACTCCTTGAGACTTTTCCAGAGTCTAGTATGACTCATCCCTGTAGAGGGCAGGAAGCACTAACATAGTTCATGCTTAGATGAAATGATGTATGACGGAAACAACATAGGTCTCTAGGTCTATACGGACCAGGAAAATACTTTGTTGAGAGTACGGCACTGATTGGGAGTCCACAAATACAGTAATGCTTTGGTAAACTTCCATCAGGACGACATGGCCTGAGCCCAAAAAATGGATTTTGATCGAAGCGAAAAATCTATTTTTGGGTGAGGTAGCCATGTCTTTCTGATGGACCCGCCCTTCCTTTAATTGTAAAAAGACTGGTTGACCTCTCCCTATAATACAGTATCTGTACCACCTCATATATTGCTACAAGGAATAAAGAGGGCGCTACCACCTTCATCAGATACACACTGGAAACGGAATAGGAGACATACCTTATGAGCGGCTCTCTTTTCATTCTCGTTTAAGATTCTTGTCACTTTTCCCCCTCGAAGCGTTAATAATGTTCGGGGCGAATATAGCTCTGTGACGTGTCAAGAATACGTCCTCTGATCTTATGCGATATCTCTGTGAGATTATTTAGGGATATTCGCTCCAGGAGTTAGAATTCTGGATACCTTACGGTATAATTCTCTGAGAATATCACTGTAGTCAAATATACCCTAGAAAGCTACCTTATAGGAACTTCCATCAGGAAGACATGGCTACCTCACCCAAAAGTATATTTTTCGCTTCGCTCAAAATCCGTTATATATGTATATATATATATGTATATATATATATATATATATATATATATATATATATATATATATATATATATATATATATATATATATATATATATATATATATATATATATATTTCTTCATGGCCATGTTCAACTTTCCCAGTCCCTCGGGTAGGGAGAGATGGTTTAGTTATATCATGGTGATATAGGGGGTGCGTCTTTTTTGACGGGTCGCATACAAAAGTGATAATAATAATAATAATAATAATAATAATAATAATAATAGTATATATATATATATATATATATATATATATATATATATATATATATATATATATATATATATATGTATGTATATATATATATATATGTATGTATATATATATATATATATATACAGAATATATATATATATATATATATATATATATATATATATATATATATATATATATGTATATATATATATATATATATATATATATATATATATATATATATATATATATATATATATATATATATATATAGCAGTGTATACGATACATATATATTTATGCATAAATATATATATATATATATATATATATATATATATATATATATATATATATATATATATATATATATATATATATATATATATATATATGCAGTGTATATGATCCATATATATGTACGCATATATATATATATATATATATATATATATATATATATATATATATATATATATATATATATATATATATATATATATAAGCAGTGTATACGATACATATATATATATATATATATATATATATATATATATATATATATATATATATATATATTTACATATATATATATATATATATATATATATATATATATATATATATATATATATATATATATGCAGTGTATATGATACATATACTGTATATGTACGCATATATATATATATATATATATATATATATATATATATATATATATATATATATATATATATATATATATATATATATATATATATATATATGCAGTATATATGATAAATATACATGTACGCATATATATATATAATATATATTATTATTATTATTATTATTATTACTATCCAAGCTACAACCCTAGTTGGAAAAGCAAGATGCTATAAGCCCAGGGGCTCCAACAGGGAAAAATAGCCCAGTGAGGAAAGGAAATAAGGAAATAAATAAATGAAGAGAACAAATTAACAATAAATCATTCTAAGATAAGAAACAACGTCAAAACAGACATGTCATATAATAAACTATCAACAACATCAAAAACAAATATGTCATAAATAAACTATAAAAAGACTATGTCCGCCTGGTCAACAAAAAAAGCATTTGCTCCAACTTTGAACTTTTGAAGTTCTACTGATTCAACCACCCGATTAGGAAGATCATTCCACAACTTGGTCACAGCTGGAATAAAACTTCTAGAGTACTGCGTAGTATTGAGCCTCGAGATGGAGAAGGCCTGGCTATTAGAATTAACTGCCTGCCTAGTATTACGAACAGGATAGAATTGTCCAGGGAGATCTGAATGTAAAGGATGGTTAGAGTTGTGAAAAATCTTATGCAACATACATAATGAACTAATTGAACGACGGTGCCAGAGATTAATATCTAGATCAGGAATAAGAAATTTAATAGACCGTAAGTTTCTGTCCAACAAATTAAGATGAGAATCAGCAGCTGAAGACCAGACAGGAGAACAATACTCAAAACAAGGTAGAATGAAAGAATTAAAACACTTCTTCAGAATAGATTGATCACCGAAAATCTTGAAAGACTTTCTCAATAAGCCTATTTTTTGTGAAATTGAAGAAGACACAGACCTTATATGTTTCTCAAAAGTAAATTTACTGTCGAGAATCACACCTAAAATTTTGAAAGAGTCATACATATTTAAAGAAACATTATCAATACTGAGATCCGGATGTTGAGGAACCACCGTCCTTGACCTACTTACAATCATACTTTGAGTTTTGTTAGGATTCAACTTCATACCCCATAATTTGCACCATGCACTAATTCTAGCTAAATCTCTATTAAGGGATTCACCAACCCTAGATCTACATTCAGGGGATGGAATTGATGCAAAGAGAGTAGCATCATCTGCATATGCAACAAGCTTGTTTTCTAGGCCAAACCACATGTCATGTGTATATAGTATGAAAAGCAATGGGCCAAGAACACTACCCTGTGGAACACCGGATATCACATTCCTATAATCACTATGGTGCCCATCAACAACAACTCTTTGAGATCTATTACTTAAAAAATCAATAATAATGCTAAGAAACGACCCACCCACTCCCAACTGTTTCAGTTTGAAAACAAGGGCCTCATGATTAACACAGTCAAAGGCAGCACTAAAATCAAGGCCAATCATACGAACTTCCCGACCACAATCAAGGGATTTCTGTACAGCATTGGAGATTGTAAGAAGGGCATCACATGCTCCAAGGCCTTTACGAAAACCAAATTGCAAACTAGGGAAGAGATGATTACCTTCAGCAAACCTATTAAGACGTTTTGCCAGACGACGTTCAAAAACTTTAGATAATATGGGAGTTATGGAAATTGGGCGGTAATCAGTGGGACTTGAGCTACCACAAACATATATATATATATATATATATATATATATATATATATATATATATATATATATATATATATATATATATACGTATATATATATATATATATATATATATATATATATATATATATATATATATATATATATATATATATGCAGTGTATATGATACATATATATCTCCGCATATATATATATATATATATATATATATATATATATATATATATATATATATATATATATATATATATATATATATATATATATATATACATATATATATATATATATATATATATATATATATATATATATATATATATATATATATATATATATATATATATATATATATATATACTGCATTGCAAGCAGTCTCTTTTTAATTTACAGGCCCTCTCCTTTTCATTTATCTGTTCAGAGAATCTTATAAACTTTTCTTTTATTTAACGTACAATGTTGTGAAAAAATATTATTCTTAGTAAAGTAAAAACAATACTGTGTTACAAGAGAAACTTCATATCCGAACACAACCATTTTAATCTTTTCCCTAACAGTGTGAGGTAGGACGCAAACATGCAGGTATTATATCCGTGACAGTTTACCTGAACAATTTACTTGTTTACCTAAAAGTTTGCATGGAAAACACATGCTTGGGCACAATGGAACATTCGGTATACTTGTTCAGGTTGACCTGCCAGATGCATCTGTAGTTGAACAACACTTTTGGACGCTGGTTGTTATTATTATTATTATTATTATTATTATTATTATTATTATTATTATTAGTACTTGCTAAGCTAAAACAATAGTTGGAAAAGCAGGATGCTATAAGCCCAAGGTCTCCAACAAGGAAAATAGCCCATTGTGGAAAGGAAATAAGGAAAACCTACAAGTTAAATTTAAGAATAATAATAACGTTGTGATGAATATTTCATATATAAACTATAAAAACTTGAAAATAACAAGAGGATAACAAATTCAAAATTATGGTAAAACAGGACTTTTCTTTTTGATCTTCCAGCATTGTCTCTGAAGTGATGTTCGAACGTGTGAACGGGATATTTGGTTGTTGTCGAACGTTCGGGAAAGTCTGTTCTCGCCTGACTTTTCTGGGCTGAGCTTCATTGTCTACAAACCTTATGTATTTGTGACTGACTCCACCGTTTCGAATCGTTTGATGAGCAGGTTCGACAACCGGGTTCGACGAACCATTCGACGCTGTAAACCCCTCTTAAGAATAACCCTCATCATACTAACAAACTTCAAACCCTTTTCTGAAACTCGAGCCAAGTCTCAATCGGTGAATCGATGTATCAATAAATTGAGTAAAACCGTAAATTTCCTGAATCACCGAAACATCAACGAATACCGTCGTTATTAATTGATACTCATGGGTACCCATAGAACCCCGGATTATGAATTCGCCTGAAAATAGGATGAATAATGGAATTGTTTTTCAAGGGGTTACCTGAAGACGATTATTGTAAATGGTCGCGAAATTCCGATCTTCAAAGGGTTATGACGCATTCTCCCTCTGTTTTGTTGCTCCGTTCACAGCGATTAGCACTTGCACCATCCATTTAGCTGAAAAGCCCCCTGCTTGTAAATTTGCTTGGTGCCCGGAATTGCAGTGGGGTGGGGGGCAAGAGAGAGAGAGAGAGAGAGAGAGAGAGAGAGAGAGAGAGAGAGAGAGAGAGAGAGAGAGAGAGAGTCACTATACGAACTGCATCGGACCGGGGAAAGTTGAGTGGAACCTTTCATATGTATGTGATGAAATTACCTACCACGGGCGTATGAACACATCTTTAAAGAGAGAGAGAGAGAGAGAGAGAGAGAGAGAGAGAGAGAGAGAGAGAGAGAGAGAGAGAGAGAGAGAGAGAGAGAGAGAGTAAATCTAATTCAAGACTAAGAGACAGAGAGGAAGAGAGAGACCCTATCTTTTCTTACAGACATAAATCTTCCTTAATCCCCTAATTTACGAGACTATTTGGCGACGGTCTACCGAGTTCAAATGACACATGAATTCCTGTTAATTTTTGATACAGAATTCAGAGGACTTTTAGGATCTTATTGAAGGACGGATTTAGTTAGAAAAAAATACATTTTATTTCATACATTTCATGTTCTCAATATTTCTCGTCCTTTCATATTTTTATTAGGTTTTGAATTATTCGCATCTGAACTTGTGACGCCCATTCTTTAATCGTTAGGTTAGGGTAGGTTAAGTTAGTTCGGGTAAGGTTTGGTCTTATATTTGCGCAAGTCTTTTCTGCTGTAATCAAACTACGTTCAGAAAAATTAAATGCTCCTATTATTATTATTAGTATTATTATCATTATTATTATCCAGGCTACAACTCCAGTTGGAAAAGCAAGATGCTAAAAGCCCAAGGGCTCCAACACGGAAAAAATAACCCAGAGAGGAAATGAAACAAAGAAATAAATAAATGGTATAAGAAGTAATGCAAATTTGAAACAAATTATTTTAAAAACAAAATTACCAAGTACTGATTTCCTGCACATTGCCACTCCGTAGTTAGGTTGTAACTGAGAGAGACTTGTGAATGCAATTGGTTTTATTCCAAAGGACAGCGAGTTTATAAAGAATTATAAAGAAAAATCAAATGCAGTAGTTATACGCGTCGTTGCTTGCTACACTGTAAAAAGTAAAAAAGAATAATGGTTGTGTATATAATAATACTTTATACTCTATTAAAGAAGCAAAAAAAAAAAAAAAAAAAAAAAAACGAGATAATACTGCCATGTCAACAACAAAAAAGCAACAATAAACGAGATAACACTGTCGACAACAAAAGCAACAAAAATGTGATAACAAAGGCATGTCGACAACTAAAGCAACGACAAACGCGATATCACTGCTATGTCGACAATAAAAGCAACAACAAACTCGATAACAGTGCCAAGTCAACAACAAAAGCAACAAAAATGCAATAACACTACCATGTTAAAAACAAAAGCAACAAAAATGCGATAACACTACCATTTCAACAACAAAAGCAACAAAAAACGCTATAATACTGCCACGTCGACAACAAAAGC
>NC_090736.1:25743446-25760946 GCF_036898095.1 Palaemon carinicauda | reverse complement strand
AATAAAACAAATATGTCCTATATAAACTATACAAACTTCAACAAAACAAGAGGACTAGAAATTAGATAGAATAATGTGCCTGGGTGTACCCTCAAGCAAGAGAACTCTCACCCAAGACAGTGGAACACTATGATATAGAGGCTTTAGCTCTACCCAAGACTAGAGAACAATGGTTTGATTTTGGAGTGTCATCCTAGAAGAGCTGCTTACCATAGCTAAAGAGTCCCTTCTACCCTTACCGAGAGGAAAGTGACAACCGAACAAATACAGTGCAGTAATTAACCCCGTGAGTGGAGAAGAATTATTTGGTAATCTCAGTGTTGTCAGGTGTATGTGGACAGAGGAGAATCTGTAAAGAATATGCCAGACTATTCGGTGTTTGTGCAGGCAAAGGGAAGGTGAACCGTAACCAGAGAGAAGGATCCGATTTAGTACTGTCTGGCCAGTCAAGGGCCCCATAACTCTAGCGGTAGTATCTCAACGGGTGGCTGGTGACCTGGCCAACCCAGAGTTTGTGAAGTGCAATTAGCCAATATAGGCATTTGACTGGGTGGTACAACATTTGATTCGCGTTCGGGATGGCATGGTTCGCTCCTGACCTAACGCCCACCAGATAATCCAGCTAAAAAGGGGAATTAGTATTTGTCCGGATCAGGAAAAGGATGATTAAGTGTTAACCTCACCCATAAAAATTTGCTGAGAGACAAGGAGGCTGTATCCATCCTGGGGATCAAAGTATATGGGATACATGCATATAATACAGACACAAATGCGTATACGTGGGAATACCTCAACGAAGTGAAAGGGTTTTCACATGGCAAAAATCGGTAAAACTATATGAGTCATAGCCACCCATACTACTATGCATTTCAGGTAAAAAAAATAGAGTGTTTTTCGTAAATATCTCCCATACTAATTACTTGATCAGAATGGTACTTTGACACAACACTCTATAGACCTCCTCCTATTTTTTTATACTTTAATGCACCGGCAAATCTCGTTAATGAAGGCATTTACTCTTATAATAAAGCCGAAGTCACGTGAATCGGGTAAGTAAGTGAAGCAATTCGAATGCATACACTCCCCAGTCCCTCCCCTCTCCTTTCCTCCCTCTATCTAGAGTCTAGACCCTCCTCCTATCCCAGCAGTAACCCCCTCTCCTAGTCTCTCAGGTGTCGCTTACTCTACCTTTTCTGTAACCTGTTATATTTCTTAATAACTGATAGAATTGATATGTTGGATCCTTGTTATAATTCTTATTAACATTCCATGAAATTTTTGTATTTCATCCAACTTGATGAACCAGCCCTGATGGCTTCCTTCAACTGTGTAAAAATAATGAAACACGTTTACCAAAGGCAGGATTTATAGGGCCTTACCCCCTTGAAAGGTAGAGTTAATGTATTCGAGTGTCATATAAGGTGACCGAAAATTTTACGGTGTATTTGCTCACGTTACCATTAACAATCGTAATTTGGGTATCTGCTATGGCTTGTACCTAAGCAGTTTGTTGTCTCAATGTTTGTTTATCTGATGAGATTTTCCCGTCATATGCATGACAGGCATGTTAATTTTCATTACGTCTCCATTCCATATACAGAAAGGAACAAGCTAACGATAAACTAAGGATTAGTCTTAACAGGTAGGAGAAACTTCAGGTTTGTTGGACACAGAATAACACAATGGGGCATAGGAAACACAAGCATATTGATAAATAAGTAAATCCTAATATTTGACCTATAATTTACTCCTTATACACACACACACACACACACACACACACACACACACACACACACACACATATATATATATATATATATATATATATATATATATATATATATATATATATATATATATATATATATAAATATATGTGTGTGTGTGTGTTTGCATGTGTGTGTGTGTATTTGTGAAATATCAATACAGCAAATTATGTAGTTTGTAGATTTTTATCATAATTTTGAATACTATAATAATTTGTATTCTACAGCTTTTGGTTATTCCACACAAGCCTTTCAAGGAGATTAAAGCCCATCATTCCTGCCTTTGGAAAACGCGTATATCATAATGTAAATAGAGTTAAAAAAAGCCCCTCTGGGTAGGTTCATCAAGTTGGATAAATAGGCTAATGTCTATGAATTCCTTATACGCCCTGACGAAATACAACAATATCATGAATGTTAATAAGAATTATAACAAGGATCCAACATATCAATTCTATCAGTGTAACAGGTTACAGAAGAGGTATAGTAAGCGACGCCTGAGAGATAGGAGAGGGGTTACTGGAGGGATAGGAGGAGGGCCTAGACAGAGGGAGGAAAGGAGAGGGGGAGGGACGGGGGAGTGTACGCATTCGAATTGCTTTATCTACTTACCCGGTTCACCTGACTTGGGCTTTATTGCGACAAGAGTAAATGCCTTAATGAACGAGATTTGCCAATGCAATAAAGTATCAAAAATTAGGGGTGGTCAATAGGGTGCTGTGTCAAAGTACCATTCTGATCAAGAAATTAGTATGGCAGATATTAAAGAAAAACACACTATTTTTTGCCTGAAATGCATAGTAGGTTGGTTTGCTGTGAGCAATAAGACAAAAATCTCCCACCATCACCACAGTGGCCAGTGTGGTGAAGAAAACTAGCCAAAACTCAGATATGTATATCACTAAACCCATCCTCGGCCCCCAGTCCCCAGCAGCTGTGAAACTGCCCAAAGTGGTGGGCAGCCACATCCTATTGCAAGGTGTGCTAAAAATCGCTAGAATAGAAAACGCCACCTTTGGCAACAGAACCTTGCAACGTTTAATGTCAGGACCTTTTCTAGGGAAGAAGATCTTGCTGTGTTATTAGAGAGCTGAAATGAATAAAATGGGACATAATAGGATTGAGTGAAATTAGAACTGGGGAATCTAACCTAGAATTAAAAGAGTGGCATATATTCTGCTTCAGAGGACATGCAAGGAACAGGACCATATATTTAGCTTCAGAGGACATGAAAGCAAGAAAGGAAATGAAGTGGGTTTTCTTATTAATAAAAATCTTGCAGGTAATGCAGAAGAATTTTGTAGTACTAGTAACAGAATTGCAGGATGAATGACCAAACTAAATAAGAAGTATAAACTGAAGACCATTCAAAAGTATGTACCAACAACATCCCATATCGAGGAAGAAATAAAAAGCTTTCATGAACATCTGGAGATATCTATGAAAAAAAAAAAACTGACTCAATTACGTTTATTTTTTGGTGATTTCAATGCTAATATAGGTGAAAAGAAGTGAGGTGAATCAGCAGTAGGTAAATCTGAAGTAGATACAAGGAATGACAGAGGAAACATGCTTGTAGAATTTTCTTAAGGATACAATCTTAAAATCATGAAAGCCCTTTTTATAGGAAAGAACATTTGAAATGGACATGGAGAAGCCCCAAATGGAGAAACATAAAATTAGATCTAATTAAAGATGTAGCAGTGTTAAACAAGGTAAAGTTAAACAATTACAGAATCTGGAAAAGCAAACTTTGTCTAGAGCAAAAGCAAAAAAAAAAAATAATTCTAAGAAAGAAAAACTAAATCCTTTGATAAGAGAAAAATCTGATAAGTTTAGTTTAGCAATACAAAAAAGACAATGAACCAAGTCAAAAAGATATAAACAGTAATCTAACTAAATTTGCATTGGAATCAGCACAAAAGATACGTGGAAAAGTTCAAAAACAAGATCAAAGAAAACTATCAGAGAAGACCAAAAACCTAATAAAGAAAATATTGGAAATGGGGGTAACATCCAAGAGATGAAATAGAATTATTAAAATTAAACAATAAACAAACTAAAAACCAAAAATATTCGTTTCACAATCAGACCAAAATTGAAGAAACACTAAAGAAAGGAAGAAGCATTAAACTGACGAGAAAAGGACTTGCAGATGTTTGCTTTAAAAGGAAGAAAATGGAAAATATTATCAACTAAAGAGAAAATGATAAAAATTGCAGAGGATTTCTATACAATGCCATACAATAGTGACAAAAGAATAGAAATAATGAAATACTTGAGCCGGTACCAAATGCAGCAGCAAAAAAAGTTAAAAAAATCATTAAAAGGTATGAAAAGAGGCAAAGCAACAGAAGATGGCCTAATACTTGATTTAATAATAGATAGAGGATATTACAAAGTAGTAAAACTCGCTAAACTTTACACCAAATATCTGCATGATTGCTCTATATTTAACGATTTAGAAAAACTTTATCATTATACTAATTCACAAAAAGGGAGACACAAAAGACCTGAAAAATTAATGCTCAATAAGTTTAACTCTTCGTAATGTATATAATATTAAAAAAGATATTAAGCCGAATAGAAAGACAGCTACAATTTAATCAACCAGGAGAGCAGCCAGGCTTTAGAAGTGGGTATTCAAACACTGACAATATTCACATAATCAACCAGCTAATGGAAAAATCGGCAGTGTATGACAAATTACTATGTATGGCATTTATAGACTTTGAGAAAGCTTTTGATTTCGTCAAAAACTCAGCAGGAACGAAAGGCCTCCAAAGACAAGGATTGATTTTTTTTATTGCGATCTTAATTGGATTTCTTCTGAGGAAAAGTTCCCATCTCTTTCTTTCCTTGGAAGGAATTAGATCTAGTTTTAGCTATATTTTGGTTTTGGCATTAGCTTCTAGTTGCTTTGATAGTTTTTCAGATGTGCCTTAATTAGTTTGGAATCGTAATGGAATCGTAACTGCCATGGTCAATGAAGCTGAAAATTAATCAGTTATAGATATGTTTGTAGTTAGGGATATATCTATAAATGATTAATTTTTAGCCTCATTGACCATGGCAATTGCGATTCCATTACGATTCCAAACTAATCAAGGCACATCTGAAAAACTATCCTTCAGAGTGTCAACTTTGGTCATCAGGTCCTTCATGGGCACAATATCAACATCAGGGATGGCACTGAGTACAGGTTCAGGTAGGCGTCCTACCCAAAAGGCACGAGATAGGTTCACCTCCCAAGAAGAGCTCTTTGCGGCAGGTTACAGGCGAGCTATACTAGTAATTTTTGAGGGCGAAGGGAGCCTTTTGATCCCCCAACTGCAAGCGATGGCGAGTACTGCTCCAGGAGGTACGTTTTGAAGTCGTCGTACGATACAGGATTGTTCCCTTGTTCACAAAACCAATCAGAGATTTTCGGGAACGTGTCCCCATGGATCGTCCCAAGGACATCGTCTGCTTTGGTGCCTGAGTGAGTCACGCCCTTGATGCAAAACTGAAACTCGGCACACTGAAACCAAGCGAAGGCCTCTGCACGGGGGAAGGGCGGTAGTTTCATGGATGTGGCGTGGAGAGAAGAGTCGGGGTTGGAACCTCTTAGGGTGGCATCATCAAACAGCAAGGCACAGCAGTGAAGGGGGAGAGGAGAGGTAGCTGTTTCTCCGGCTGTCAACAACTCTGTGAGTGGACTGTTAGGTGGTAACAAAGAGGCGAGAGGAATGCAACTAAACTTCATTAAACAGACCACGAGCGTACATACAAGAACTTGCGAACAAGAACGCCCCAAAAAGTCAAACCAGCTAATGCATGAAAAATGCAACCTTAAACAGGTTTTGTTATCAGTAGGGGGTAGAACGAGATACACGGAAAATAAGATAAGTATGGAAATGCCAGAACTCCTCACTCAAAATTGGAATTATTATTATTATTATTATTATTATTATTATTATTATTATTATTATTATTATTATTATTATTATTATTATTATTATTATTATTATTATTATTATTATAACTAGTCAAGTTACAACCCTAATTGGAAAAGGATGTTATATGGGTAAGGGCTCCGACAGAGAAATATGGCCCAGTGGGAAAAGGAAATAAGGAAATAAAAAAAAAAATAAGAGAAGTAATGAACAATTAAAATAAAATATTTCTTAGAACAGTAACACCACAAAAGATCTTTCATATATTAATAATTAAATGACACTTAAGTCAGCCTGTTCAACATATAAAAATTTTCTGCAAGTTTGAATTTATGAAGTACCAAAGATTCAACTCCCTGATCAGGAAAATCATTCCACAACTTGGCCACAGCTGGATTACAACTTTTAGAATACTGTGTAGTCTTGAGCCTTATGATAGCGAAGGAAAGTTAGTTAATCTTTATCCTTTGGTCATCGTTGAAAGTAATAATATTATGCATCACAATTTTATTAAAATATGGGAAAAAAAAGAACTTCTAAAGTATAATGCCGTTACTGTGAGTAAATGATATATTTCATTCGTAATCTGAGCAACTTACATTTGGAGTACATATGACCCTAACCCTACTTTTTTCTATCGTTTTATAATAATAATAATAATAATAATAATAATAATAATAATAATAATAATAATAATAATAATAATAATAATAATAATAATAATAATCTTTATTTCAGCAAGAACGCCTGAAGGTGCAGTGTTGTTATACTTATGACATCAGAAAAAAAAGATAAGAAATCCAATAACTATTTATTTGATTTTTTTTCGGCCTACCGATGTGATAGGTTGACAAGCTCTAGATTCTTTTTTTTATTTTGAAAATGACAGTTATACCAGAGAAAGTTGTTAATCCTTCCATATTTATTTGCGTTGATTTTGTTTTTTTCTTATTATTAATTATAGTACGCTCCCTAGAGTTCAGTTGCCAATTATTTCACCTATTTGTAACTAATTTCAGTACATTAACTTACGTTAAATTGTTCATCATTCCATTTTCATTTGTAAGTAAACTTAATACAAGTACAACTTTAAGGTCAATAATTGTTTCTAAACTGTATTTTACCATAACTGCTATCATGAAATTATTTTCTGTTGATTTCCCACATTTATGTAAAAAAAAAAAAAAATTACTTTTTATACGGTATGAAGTCCACATAGTTCAAAGATAGAGACGGTTGGCGAAATCTAACCGAGGCCCTTTGCTCCAATGGGCATAGGAGGAGACGATGATGATAATGATGATGAAATCTACTTGCTGATTCTACCAGCAAAGATGCTCGTTATATATATATATATATATATATATATATATATATATATATATATATATATATATATATATATATATATATATATATATATATATATATATATATATATATTATATATATAAAGAGAGAGAGAGAGAGAGAGAGAGAGAGAGAGAGAGAGAGAGGAGAGAGAGAGAGAGAGAGAGAGAGAGAGAGAGAGAGAGAGGTAGAGAGAGAGAGAGAGAGAGAGAGAGAGATCTATTAAAATACGCCGACGCTGTACATATCTTAGGACATTCTCATCTCCAACTCAGACTTATTTTTCCTCCTCTTTCTAACAAAGCCCTACTTTTGTTCTCGTTAACAACGGAGAAAAATAACGCTAACAAAGTTTTGTGGAGACAATTAACTTCTTGGGTTCCTATTCTTTCTGGTCAAACTTTGGATGAGAAGGTATAAAGACCTAGTGACAAAAGATCTGTATTTTTGTATTTTTGTATTTTGTTGTATTTTCATTTCCTAAAACGGGGAGGCGTTAACTTTGTATAGGACTGTGTTACTTTTTTATTTATTATTATAAAGAAAAAGGCTTTACCTCTGATAATGTTATCTGTTCATATTCCCTCCTGTGACAATAATAATAATAATAATGATAATAATAATAATAATAATAATAATAATAATAATAATAATAATAATAAATTGTTTATAAATTCATTATTTGTTCATATTTTCTTTTTCTCCTATGACGACATTAATATAATAATAATAATAATAATAATAATAATAATAATAATAATAATAATTTGCTTTGATAATACTATTTGTTCATATTTCCTTTTTCTCCTATGACGACAATAATAATAATAATAATAATAATAATAATAATAATAATAATAATAATAATAATAATAATAATAATAATAATAATAATAATGATAATGATAATGATAATGATAATGATAATGATGATAATAATTTTGATTTAGCAATTATAAGTCTGATGTCGACATGAATTATAATAGTAGTGAAGTACATTAAAGAATTGTTTCTGAGTAAGGAATTTTACGTTTAATACATTTCCATTTCCATTTTTCAGTTAGAAGGTTCGTAATTTTGTTTCCCAACTTGTCTGTCTATTTCTGAGATGGGATTCCTTAACGTCATGAAACGGTTTGTGTATAGCTATGATAAGCAAATGTGTGCTACAGGGTCACCCATATTAGGATGATTTGCTGTGAGCAGTTAGATGAAAATCTTACCAACTGGACTAGAAACGACAGCATTTGTTGTTGTTGTTGTTGTATATATATATATATATATATATATATATATATATATATATATATATATATATATGCATGTATATATATGTATATATATATATATATATATATATATATATATATATATATATATATATATATATATATATATATATATATATATATATATATATATATATATACTTATATGTTGTATAAAAATGTGTGCATACATAAATTGTCTACATTGGTGGGTTTGTGTGAGCACCTATTAGTAAATAAATAAAAGCAAAATCGATAAAAGTAACGTCCCCCATGAATGTCTACAGAGACAAAACGTGTCTTGCACTGGGCATTCTGAGTAATTGTGCTGTCCTTCTGCTAACGGCGTTTCCCGGAGCCATAAACATTAAATTCTTGTTCAGACGACACAATGAAACACTGGTCCAATTAGAGGAACGACAATAGACATAAATCCAAATTGCTCCAAAGCATCGTTTTGGAACTAACTTCCATTCCATCACTTATAAATTTCGCTGGGAATTGAAATTCGCCGCTTGGCATAGAAGGCTTCATTTAAGTGGCGCTCAAGGTGGGCGAAGACATCTTTGGATTAGATTGCCGGGGTTGTATTGGAAGGTCCTTGACGATGAAGTCTTTCCTCACAAAATTGAATAACAGATTTTATGTCAGCTTTCACTTTGGTTTTCAGAGAGGTTAATTTATTTCATCTAGGTGGGCAAGCAAATATGTAATATCTATTTTGTGACGAGGCTTATATTTTTCCAGTATAAGCTCCCACTGAACTTGATAACTTTTTATTCAGTACATTAAAGTTTATCAATATTCTTTCTTTTTCAGTACAAGAACTCACAGCAAATGTGTTAAGATTATTTTAGAACAAATATTCACAGAAACTGACAAATGCCTGATAAATACACTATTTTATCTTATTTCTCTTCCTCTTGTTTTGTTAATTTTTCATAGTTTATATAGGAGATATTTATTTTATTGTTGTTACTGTTCTTAAAATATTTAATTTTTCCTTATTGCCTTTCCTCACTGGGCTATTTTCTCTGTTGGAGCCCTAGGGCTTATAGCATCCTGCTTTTCCAACTAGGGTTGTAGCTTAGCAAGTAATAATAATAATAATAATAATAATAATAATAATAATAAAAATAATAATAATAATGAGTAATCTCTTTGAATAGTTTTACCAATAATATTATGAAATTTTCCCTCTGTAAGGTGAATGATTTCCCATATTATTTTTTCATTATGGTGGTGTTCATTAATGCTCTATTTTCCCACGATGCATTGCCTTCTGTTGCGAATTTTTCTTCAATCGCACAAAATATTGACATATTTGAAAATCTGTCAATATTTGTATTACGTAGTGAATTGTATAGTTTGGGAAAATCTGATTGTAAAATATAATCAAAATTATGAGCAGTGTCGCAATATGGCTAAGCACACAGGTCTAGTGGGATGGACGTAGCGTGATTCAGGTAAATCCTCCAATTTTGGCCCTAAGACAATGCATCAAAGCAAAATCGGCCTCCTGTCTAATTAATTTTCTTTCAAGGTTAATATCAATAAGTATAGCAGTTTGTTCAATCAATTATATCACTTCTGCTCTTCCTCTGAAGTGTCTTGTTTGGAGAGTAAGGCTAACATTCTATCTTTTGAGGCACAATGTAAGGGGCACGCTATTATTATCATTATTACTTGCTAAGCTATAACCCTAGTTGGAAAAGCAGGATACTATAGGCCCAAGGGCTCAAACAGGGAAAATAGCCCAGTGATAAAAAGCAAACAAGGAAAAATAAAATATTCCAAGAACAGTAACAACATCAAAATGAATATATCCTATATAAACTATAAAAACTTCAATAAAAATAGAGGAAGAGAAATAAGATAGAATGGTGTGCACAGAAATCTCTCAGCAGTAACTCTTGCTTTCTGTGTATGACTTTTCATTCGTCCTTTTCTTCACCTTCCTACTACACAACTTCTATAACGTACTATACTTCGGTTTTCACTTTAAAGTTAAGATAGGAAAAAAAGCCTTGAGAAAAATGACCTAGTGGTTTTGTTTACCTAATATAAAAGAAACTAGAAGGGCATCATAGACTTAATGACGGGCAAAAACATGGCCAAACCTAAGGCAGGACAAGACGAACGACAGACAGTCAAAATGGACAAGTGTAAGGACAAGCAGACAAGCGGAAGGAAATGTTCAAACACTACCATATTTTCTCCGTTTCACTATTTTTAACAATCAATATACTGGCCACTGTTCCATTCGTTTCAAGGGTGATCTCGTAATACCCACTAGGCCAGCCAATACTTCTCAAATCTATTATTATTATTATTATTATTATTATTATTATTATTATTATTATTATTATTATTATTATTATTATTATTATTATTATTAACCAATCTACAACCCTAGTTGGAAAAGCAAGATGCTATAAGCCCAAGGGCTCCCACAAGGATAAATAGCCCAATGAGGAGAGGAAAAAAGGAAACAGATAAACGATATAAGAAGTAATGAAAAATTAAAATATTTCTATAAAACATTAACGACATTGAAACAGATAATTCATATATAACTAGGACTTACTGAAGAGAGTTCAATTATTTGTAATAATTGTTTCGGCAACTGATTCCTTTCCTCTATTCTTATTCCATTTTCCTTGGCTTCTATAATTTCAGTTTTTCTCAAGGACTTAGAGCCAGGTTTATTCTCCTCGTTAAAGGTCTTTTAATTAAATAAGGGTATTAGGTTGTCAATACCTACCAAAAGAAGCCGTGTAACTATCAAACTCCTAACGGGATCATAGAAAGAGAAGAAAACCACATTCACATACACGATGCTGTCCTAGAGACTCAATATTTACCAAACCCACATTTAGCTACCTAATCATAGTAACCACGCCACTTTTTTAGTGCTGGTGTAGCTGATTGGCTCACTATATAGTGTTGATTTGCTTCTCTTTTATTCATATTAGATGTTTATACATTCATAATCAGAACCATTTCACGGGATCATGATAAAAAAAATGGTACGGTACATAAAATCTCCAAATAATTTAAAAGCATCAATACTGAAATGCGTTATTTGTTAGACATGAATTCCACAAAAGGTCAAAATCAAGGACAAGATTCCCTATTTCTTCATCTTGTAATAAACATCTTGAAGAGATGATAACGACACTGAAAGAGAGATTTATCTTGGACACTTTCCTTAGATATTTGAAGTCGACTAGAATTTCCAGTTTTCTCTAGCTTTTGAGTATATGTTCCAGTGTAGTTCATTTTATGGCTTCAAATATCATTTAAAGGTTTAAAAACGTTTAAAGGCCGCTCATGAATGACAGAGCCAAGGTACAGGGACAATACCCTAAACAGGACAATGTCCTATATATACATATGATCAGCGTCCTAGGCCCCTCTCCATCAAAGCAGGGACCAGGGAAGGCCAGATAATGACTGGTGATGACTCAGTAGATAGATCTATGGGCTCCCCCAAATCCACCATCCTTAGCTTACAAGGATGGTGAGTTTGCAGGCACTACAAGAAACTATTGAGTTTGAGCGGGTCTCGAACCGGATTCCGGTAGAATTCTAGGTAGAGACGTTTCCAATATGCTGCCACAACAAAATTAAAAGTACATGCCCCGTTTTCCATTCATGAACCACTAACAATATGCCCTTTTTGCAAGAAAGAAAGAAAATCAATTAAGCCTGATGCCTGAGGGAGAAATAAAGTATTCTGAAGACACAGTTGCCAGAAATATCTTTGTAAGCGATCCTGGAGGATACAAAGAGGAGCACTTTCTTAACGAAACACTCTAAGCCGAGTTCCAAAGGTAATATATCTTACACCAGAGCCTCTTATATCGTTTTTTATCTCGTCCTACTTTCATCGTGAACGAGAAGATTAATGGGTTCTTAATGTCCTATTACTTTAAGAAACAAGTTGAGAAATTTACATTCCTTGTGTGTATTAGCCTTCGGTATAATACCGTCACCGGATACAAATGTAGGTTTGGGCAACTGATGTAGATTGATCATGGTGAAGTTAGGACTACGTGTAAACCATGCCATTTTGTTTTGTTTTCGTATAATTGCTGAATAAATGTTGATCAAAATAACTTTCTTTCAGTTTCATACTTATGTTTAAAAGATTGTAAGCTTTGAATTTCGAGGATAATTATATAAATTTTCTAATTATCGGACTTGAAAAATGAAAGCAAGTTTTTGTTATTTAAATTCTGTATGTAAAGTAAATAGCAAGTGTTTAAAGGCTTTCAATAAACTATTAAAACCAATATACATAAAGGGTAAGATGACTCGAAAATGTACCCTTCTATTATGGAGTCTCCTTGGAGCCCTAACATATTCCTGAGAACAAGGTCTATAGTATATGCTAGTGTGTTCGTTTATCTTTGTAAAGAATGCAGCACATCAAAGTAGTTACATACAGATGGACACAGAAATTCTTGATACACCTTGTTCTGAAGAAGTGCACACTGTCACTCTGTAACTGTGATGAGAGTTCCGGTGTGTAGATCCAATGCACCATCTTTGACGTGTCTCTCTACGCTATTATTATTATTATTATTATTATTATTATTATTATTATTATTATTATTATTATTACTTGCTAAGCTACAACCCTAGTTGGCAAAACCAGGATGCTATAAGCTCAGGGGCTCCAACAGGGAAAATAGCCTAGCGAGGAAAGGAAAGAAGGGAAAATAAAATATTTTAAGAACAATAACAACATTAAAATTAATATTTCCTATATAAACTATCAAAACTTTAGCAAAACAAGAGGATGAAAAATGAGGTAGAATAGTGTGCCCTAGTGTACCCTCAAGCAAGAGAACTCTAACCCAAGACAGTGGAAGACCATGGTTCAGAGGTTATGGCGCTACCCTAGACTCGAGAACAATAATTGGATTTTGGAGTGTCCTCCTAGAAGAGCTGCTTTGGTTATTCACCGGGCAGTAAGGGTGTTACAAGGTGCAGGATTTCCTATGTTCATCTATATCTATAATTTTTTATCATTTTGCATTTACGTAGTTGAGTTCAAGAGAACAATGGTGATTCTCGAAAACAAAATTATTTTACTCTCCGATTTTCTTTCAGGTTTTGCTTAAAGGTTTCAAAGATTTAAAGACCATCCATGAATGGCAGAGACAAGGGGCAGTGACATTACCCTATCAAGCAGGAGAGTGTCCTAGTAACTGACTATATGATCAACGGCCAAGCCCACTCTCCACCCGAGCTAGGACCAAGGAGGGCCAGGCAATAGTTGGTGATGACTCAATAGATAAACCTATAGTCTCCCCTAAACCAACCGTACTTAGCTCACAAGGATGGTAAGCTGGCAGCCACCAAAGAAACTAACGAGTTTGATCGGGACTCGAACCAAAGTCAGGCGTTCACCAGTCGGACGTCACCACAACTTTATTCACAATTAGTGAATAATCAGCTGCAATAAAAGTGTCAGCGTTTATTATTATTATTATTATTATTATTATTATTATTATTATTATTAATTGCTAAGCTACAACACTAGTTGGAAAAGCAGGATGCTATAAGCCCAGGGGCCCCAGCGGGGAAAATAGCCCAGTGAGGAAAGGAAACTAGGAAAAATTAATTGTTTTACGAACAATGACATAAAAGATAGATATCTCCTATATAAACTATAAAATCTTTAACAAAACAAGAGAAAGGGAAAAAAGATAGAATAGTGTGCCCGAGTGTACCCTCTGTAGACAAACTGTAAAGGTTACTCGTTGGAGTGTTATTTTAAATAATTGAGATGTGAATGCTTTACTAAACAATGAAGTAATTATTTTTTTTCCAGGGTAAGACATAATTTAACAAAATGAAATAGAATCTCGTTTGTTTTCTAGCATCTGACAACAGCAGACGAGTTATTCAAATGAACAATTTATAGTTTGTAAACAAAATCCAACAAAGAAACTGACGGTTCCTCTGCTACTGGTGTCCGCTCAACTATTGCCGCTTACCCCGCACTTTTAACTTGGACTGACAATTATCACTCTTACAAAAAAAAAAGGGGGGGTCGGGGGGGAAACAATTATAGTTATGTCACTCAACAGTAAAATAAAAAAAAATAGAATGCTCGCTTTGACAGGCTCAAAGTCAGTTTCAATGTAGAGGGAAAGAAAATACAACGTACAAATTAAATGAATTTCGATTAATTGGTTGAAAAATGTATATCCTATTAATTCTGTACATTCAAATTGCTTTCAATCATTTAGGGTTGTGGTGGATGATGTGATAACGTCCCTGACTGGTAATCACCAGATTGGGGTTCGAGTACAGCTCAAACTCGTTAGTTCCTTTGGTCTCTGCAACCTCATCATCCTTGCGAGCTAAGGTTGGGGAGTTTGGGGGAGGCTATACGTCTATCTGCTGAGTATTCCGCAGCCATTGCCTGGCCCTCCTTGGTACTAGTTTAGGTGGAGAGGGGCTTGGAAGCGGATCATATGTACAGTATATATGGTCAATCTCTAGGGCATTGTCCTGCTCGATAGGGCAATGTCCCTGTCACTTGCCTCGGCCATTCATGGGTAGCCTTCAAACCTTTAAATCGGCGGTTGCACGAGTAACCATTTAAGGCATATTTTTTTCCGTAACAAAACCAGCTTATGAAATCATGCGTTTGATTAGGTTTCCTTCATTGTTCAGATTTAGCAATTAGAGTTCAGTCTAATTTTTCCATAGAATTAAGGGCATATAGCACAACTCCTAAAGTCCTTTGGTATTAGATATGTCTTTTTCACGCTTATTCAGTTATAAGGACTTTATAAATCTTCTTCGATATCTGTCCTCTCTAGTCAGTGGCATGAGGTAATAAACTTATTACCAATAATCTAAACTCCCAAATGAACAATGTTACTAACACAATGTTGAACATAGTAAATTTAAAGTTCTTATAGACAATGGCAGATTTTGCAAGCAACTAATAAAGATCATCATAAGTAATGACGTTTCAATTAATTTTTCATATTTATAAGAAACCTTATAATTTTATGTTCGTGGCATTTAGCAGAGGATCATCAGGGACCCAATTTTGAAAATCCTGTATATGTAAACATACCTAATTTAGAATAATTTACCTCCCATTTCTATGGCATTCTCTTTTCTTTGGTAGTGCCATAGCCACTGTACCATGATCTTCCACTGTCTTGGGTTAGAGTACAATTGGGCACGACCTATCTTATTTTTCTCCCTCCTGTTTTGTTATAAGGTTTTTATAGTTTACAAAGGAGATCTTTATTTTAATGTTGCTCTTCTTAAAATATTTTATTTTCCTGGTTTTCTTTCCTCGCTGGGCTATTTTCTCTGTTGGAGCCCCTAGGCTTATAGTATCCTGCTTTTCCATCTAGGGTTGTAGCTTAGCAAATAATAATAATAATAATAATAATAATAATAATAATAATAATAATAATAATAATAATACCGTAGAAGATTGGAAGATACCTAAAACCTGCAAAGCATTTACTAACTCGTATTTAAAAAGCAGTCTAATTTGTTGACTAAAATGTTATATATTTTTTTTTTTTTTTTTTCAAAATTTATGAAGATGAGTTTATGTATCCATATCAATCCTGAAACATAGAAGTAAGCCAGTGTTTATAATTACAATAGATGTAACGAACAATTAATATGATATACTTAAAGAACAACAACAATATTATAAGAGGTCTTGCATATACAAACTAAAACATTTACTGCAAGTTTGAACTTTTGAAATCCAGCGATTCAACTTAGTAACAGGTGGAATAAAACTTCTAGAATACTTGTCTTTGTTGACCTTGATAATAGTTCTCACATTACGCTTCATGACCTTCGATTTTAGAGATAGGAAACAGGACCTTCACGCTTAGAAGTGAACCATCTATTTTTGAACCCTTTCAACCCAGTCGTAACTCTGTCATGAACGCCTGCCTAATATAATCCTACATACGCTATCAAGGTTTTCTGAGGCTATGACAGTAGGAAATTACTTTTAATGAATAATTTATTTGTCAATAAAATACATTTCGTCAAGAATTGCAAATGTGAAATTGATTTAAAGCTATATTATTCCTCTGACAAAAAATAAGAACGCCAAGGAAATGACCAATTTGTTAATATGAGCATGATAGGCATATACATATATAAATGCAGATATGAATACATTCTTTCTACACTATATATATATATATATATATATATATATATATATATATATATATATATATATATATATATATATATAAATATATATTTATTTATTTATTTATCTTGAGAGTTGCGTGTGTATGTATAGGTAGCCTATATGGAAAATATAAATTTTATAAACATATATATATATATATATATATATATATATATATATATATATATATATATATATATATATATATTTATTTATATATATATATATATATATATATATATATATATATATATATATATATATATATATATATATATATAGTGTACATTTATATATATATATATATATATATATATATATATATATATATATATATATATATATATATATATATATATATCTATATTTATATTTATATATATAAATATATATATACATATATATATATATATACATATATATATATATATATATATATATATACATATATATATATATATATATATATATATATATATATATAAATATAAATAGAAATATATATATATATTACATATAAAATTTTTATTTTACATATACCTATACATACACACGCAACTCTTGAGATAAATAAATATATATATATATATATATATATATATATATATATATATATATATATATATATATATATATATATATCTTTATAAAATTTATATTTTCCATATACCTATACATACACACGCAACTCTCGAGATAAATATATATATATATATATATATATATATATATATATATATATATATATATATATATATATATATATATATATATATATATATATATATATATATATATATTATATATATATATATATATATATATCAGTTATTTAAAAAAGCAGACTAAAAGTGTTCCAAGATCGCAATCTTCATGAATATTTTTCAAGTATTGATAAAATATTCAGATATTTGAGATGATTTAGAATATACATCGCGAACAAATATGACAACGTCTATGATATAA
>NC_090736.1:25728446-25730946 GCF_036898095.1 Palaemon carinicauda | reverse complement strand
AAGCTGCTAAAAATGTTACTAATGATGTATTTCACAATGTATGCATTTAAATTATGCACATTTTGGCAGTCGTATCATGCATATCGGATAAAAATTATCCACACTATAGCAAAAAAAACGCCTTTTACGTTTTCGTGACCATGGCCAGGTTGTAGCGTATTGAATTATGCATATTTTGACAATAGTTTCATGCAAATCCTATAAAATTTCACCACGGTATGGCAAAAAGACTTTTTTACCTTTTCGTGGCCTTGGCCCTGTAGTAGGTTACTGAATTATGCACATTTTTGGCAATAGTTTCACGCTAATACGATAAAAAATTGACCACGGTAGGGCAAAAAGGACGTTTTTTACCGTTTCGTGGCATTTACCCTGTAGTAGGTTACTGAATTATGCACATTTTACCAAAAGGGCTCACGCTAATAAGATAAAAATTTACCTTAAACTTGCTCTTTGACCCAATCACTCCCAAATCACAAAATGGGTAATTGGATTATGTCCATTATGACACCCTTTACATGCAAATCAAATAAAAATTGACATCGACATACCAAAAATACGTTGACCTTTTCGTTACCTTGACCTCTGACCCAATCACTCCCAAATCATAAAATAGTTAATTGGATTATGCCCATTTTGGCACCCTTTACATGCAAATCAAATAAAATTGACATCGCCATAGTAAAAATATGTTGACCTTTTCTTTACCTTGACCTTTGACCCAATAACTCCCAAAATCTAATCAAATTCTTCTTGAATCATGGCCAATCATTCCAACAAATTTTACGAGATTCAGTCAAATAGTTTTTGAGTTATGTGAATAACAAACATAATTAAATAAATTAGCGCCAATCAAATCATAACTTTCTGGTGAAGGTAATTAGAGGCACTCAGTATAGAACACGCTTTTGTCACACTAAGAAGTCTTATTTTGCTCTTAACTCCACTGCGTACTTTGATTAATTTTTTCTAAATGTAATGGATTTGTCCTTGGGTCATACCCCAAATGTCCATAAAGTTTCATTAAATTAGATCCGTAGTTTTTGCGTAATGTTGTTCACAAACCAAATATAAAATGACAAAATATTAGCCCTTTACTTAAAATTTCGATTTTCTTCAAAGTACTGCTGTGCTGTGTACATGTACTTTTATGTACTTTATCTAAAAATTTACAGATTCATCCTTGAATTATACCCAACACGACTACCAAATTTAGTAAAATTCGGTACAGTAGTGTTTGTGGAACATTGCTCACAAACAAACAAATAAATGGAAAAGACAGGGGTGAATACAAACACCTTCCAAAATCTTTGATTTTTGCGAAGGCAAATATATTAGAGCGTAAGTCAGCCAATGAAAGAAAACCTTAATTTATAAATAACACTTACCTTTTCTCTTCCTCCTTTCCATTCTTTCTTCTGTTACAATACAATACAGGTAAAGTACGTGAGAACCAGGTCCGTAAAACCACCTGGTGATGTTTTGGATCCAATTTTCTGCCGTTTTTTCCCCTTCAGCCTTTTATTGGTTTTAATGGAATGCCGACCTTTATCGGCGGGGTGGCATTGTCCAAACACAATCTCTGAAAATGTATAATACAATGGTTACAGAATCGGTAAATAAGATCTTTGTTGGGGGAGTGTAATGAGAGAGAGAGAGAGAGAGAGAGAGAGAGAGAGAGAGAGAGAGAGAGAGAGAGAGAGAGAGAGAGAGAGAGAGAGAGAGAGAGAGTCAATGATGGTATTACTATTTTTTTCACACATGAACGTTTTAGTCTAGTGTCTCTTTCATCTTATAATCTTTATTAGCTTTCATTAAGATTAAACATTAGAGTTTATATGATGTAATTAGCTCTTCAATTAACTCTTTTTGTTATTAGCTCTTATTTCATGATAACATATGGATGTTGTGAATAATAATAATAATGATGTTGATAATCACAATAATAACAATAATGAAGATGATGATATCAATAACAATAATAACAATTGAATGATGCAAGTAATTAAAGCAGTAATAAATATATAAATATAGAAATAATGATAAAAACAATAAAAACAAACCAAAGCGATAATAATGATAAAAATAACATTATAATAATGATAGAAATACTATTGATAATAATGATAATTATCAATATGGTTATCACTTTGAACTACTTTTAATTAAGTTCTTTATTCTATTGTGATCATCAAATCCTTTCCAAACCAAAACTCTATCCAGAACAGCTAAACAGAAACCTGTTAAATGTATATTTGAAAGTCCTATGTTTTACCGAGAACCTTTTAAAAGAGGAAACGGAAAACCAGGATAAAAAGTTATTCAAGCAAAAGAAGAATCCAATAACTATTTATTTATTTATGTACTTCGTAGCTCCATGTTCAAGCACTCCTAGTAACCATCGATTGAGTTACTTGTTTTTGAAATTAAAAAAAATCCATATACAGAATTTATAAATTTATTTTACTCAATGACAAAGCAAAATATATTTACAGAAAGC
>NC_090736.1:25703446-25710946 GCF_036898095.1 Palaemon carinicauda | reverse complement strand
CTCATTTCGCACCACTTGTTGGGAGAATTGGAACGTCCTTGGATTCAGTTGGCGATTTCTGTATTGTCTCTGGATTTATGTTTCCCCACGAAGTAAAAGAAATAAGATCCAAACCCCCCCCCCCCCCCACCCGACTCCCCAGACGAGATAGCGTTATTGTCAGATGTGGCGTTGGCATGGTATGTCCGATGACATGAACGGGAATGAGTTAGATTACATGATGTTGATTTTTCCCCTGTTTTCATAAAGCGGAATTGCTGCAAAGGTATTTACCTAATTCCATAATGTGAAGGCTTCCTTTTGAAACTTAGAGAGAGAGAGAGAGAGAGAGAGAGAGAGAGAGAGAGAGAGAGAGAGAGAGAGAGAGAGAGAGAGAGATGCTGCATAACGTATATCTTAAAATTTCCTCTCGTTCGAAATCCATTTCTCAATAAGTTATATTGACAGGAAATTATTGCAGAACTAGTAAGGGAGTCCGAGGTATTTGAACAAATTTCGTTTTCAATACATCAAAGTTTTATCCAAAAGATAATATTGATAGCGAAAATGCAGATAAACAAACACAAATGAATTCATCAAACAATTTGAAAAAATGTTTTCCAAGGCTACATGGGCATGCATTTTTATCTAGTGAAGATTTCGTTTTCCTAATGACTGAAATAGCAGAATTTTCTTAAACGAATCAGAGATGTCCCCTGGAGGTACCTATCGAATCAAAATCTATTATCCTGTTTTAAAGCTGAAATGCTGCTTCTGGTTTTCGAGAACGAATCGTGTTTTATTGGGAGAAAGCCGGGAAAAACTAGATACATAGATATCCATTGCTACTTATTTTACTAATGTAACTACTGCTACTGTTTATGCTATAATTTTCAATGCTAATAATTGAATTAATATAATCCTTAATTTTCTGCTTGTATATTAAATTTTCTTACCTTCCTTAAATTAACTCAATTGCATCCGGTTCAGAAATGGATACCTGGATTCCGGACACAAAAGTTCATTTTAGTTAAACAACATTAATAGGATGACAGCTCGCGAATAACTAACTTTATTTAGAGACATCACAGGTATTTATAGGCCCCCAAGGGATCACATAAGGGTGACAGTTGCATGTGTATACTCAACGGTTAGTAAATAAAGTTGACATTGGTATAATATAGATAATATAATAATGAAATGATAATAGTTGAAATTAGCTTGTTACTTCAACATCTTTTTGACATGGAATCCAATGGTAGTTACAATGTAGAGCAAAACTTAGAAAGGGCATCGATCTTTATTTGTATGTGCGCCGCTTGCTGCACATACATTACATGTCTGGCCCCTTGAAGGAGAGATGCATGTGAAAGAGGGTGAGCTGGTCTATAGAGTCATTCTATTGGCGTGGCATCTTTCAGAAGGTAAACAGGTTTTAGGCGTTCAATGGTGATCCAGTTCTCTGTACCAGGAATGTTGTTTAGGAAAGCTTTTGGAGTATGGCAGATTACAAGGAATGGTCCTGTATATAGGGCGTAATCTGTGTCTTGCTTACGTCATTGTGCATGTAGATGTGTGGTGCAGTGTGTAGGTCTTTCTGAACGTGCTGTTTTGCTGGGAACTTGTGAGTCTGACGGCAGGGGGTATATTTCCCCACATCCTGATGTAGGCACTGGAGATTATCTGGGGTGGCAAACAGAATAAAAATTTGTAAGGGTAGCCAACAGGTCGCCATATACAATTTCAGCCACTGAGATTTGTATGGTGTCTGTGTGAGTAGTTGTCAGTCCAAGGAAGACCCTGGGAGATTGTGAATACCACGTGGAGTCACTGAAGGTAGACATCAGAGCTGTTTTGAGGGTACAATAGCAACGTCCTACCATTCTGTTGGCTACAGAGTTGTAATCAGTAATCTGATGTAGCGTGATGCCGAGACGCCCTATTGATTAATGTCCCCATTTGAGAATTGAAAGTGAGTCCCCTGTAGGAAAAATGGTCTTTAGGATGCCAAGTATTGCTATACATCTGTAAAGTAAGGCAACAGTACATAAGGAAAAGGTTGCATCCAGCATGGGGAGGGCTTGAGGCCAGTGAGTTTGGTGATTAATGACTTTGAAAATTAAAAGTATCTTTGTGACGTGGGTATGGGGCTAACAACGTCAATATGAATAGGAACAAAATAACACTTTTGTTGATAAAGAGTGCCATAACCCATAATTTTAGAAATAAGTTTCGACATCAATAGCTGTGCATTCGATCAGCGCGATGGGTGTGAGAGGCCATGGACCAATTGAAACACCTTGTTGGAACATGGAGCCAGGTATAGACTGGTATGCTGTACTAGTACTTACATCACAGGTGAGGGTGACATTGGAGTCATCAAAGGCAACGTGATCCTAATGGAGAGATGTGGAGGATGTCTTACACGTTAGATAATTAGGGTCCTTTCATAGGCATCTGCCAAGGCCTTGTAATCCATTCTTAAGTGGACTGTGGCCAACGTGTTTCTGAAAAGAGAGTCCCTGATAGAATTCTGCTTACTAGGGATCTAGGGATGTATTGAATGGTACAGTTGTATTAAGGAAGGTAGAGAGATGTCAATGCTGACGGGTAGACCAAGCATCGTACTATTGGAACCCTTGGGCTTATAGTATCTTGCTTTTTTTTTCTAGGCTGGTAAGTTAGCTAGTAATAATGATAATAATGAAGGCATGTACATGAGGCATTTGGTCCGTGGAAATGATAAAGAACGTGCTCTCCAAAAAGTGGCTGAATTGACAGACAGCCTAAGGAACCAACAGTAATTTGGGGTCGAAGATAGAGTAGCTGGATTCCTCCTTGGAAAGTTTTTCTACTGAAAAACGCAAATGATTGGGGCAATCATTGTTTGAGTACCTACTCTATAACAACATAACTGGCATCATGGGAGAGAAGGAGAGTGCAGTTGACAGCTGAAGGGTGGGAGCATTAGTACTTGATTTTTTTTTTGTATTGAAATAGTCTGCCTCCTGAAGGGGTCCCCACTTCAGGTGTCTGGCTTGTCCTTGAAGGAGTCATAAAGGAAGGTGAGTGTGGCGGCGATGGCTATGAAGAATCAGAGATAATTGTTCACCATGCCCAAGAACTCCTACAGTGTTTTGATAGTTAAGGGCTTAGGAAACATCTGTACTGCTGATACCTTCTTTGGATGAGGGTGAACAGCCTCAGGAGGGATACAATGAGCCAAGAATTCCAATCAATGGGTATCAAAGGTATATTTGTTGTACCTGACTACAAGGCCATTCGTGGGTGGTCCTCTTTGGATGACAGGAATAGCAGTATGTCGTCTATGTAAACTACACTGAGGGGGAAGTCACCTAAGATGCCATCCATGAATGTTGAAATGTTTTTCCAGTACTACGAAGACCAAAGCAGGAGTAAATGAAAGTAAATGTCGTGAAGGGAGTGGTGATGGTAGTCTTGCAGATGTCCTCTTGGTTCCTGGGGACCTGAAAAATCACTGGAGTAGGTCTAGGGTTGAAATACTTTAGCCCTGTAAAGGAAGGTGGCGACGTCTGGGATGTTTGGATGAGGGTAGGAGTCTGGTTCTGTATATATATTAAGACCCCTGTAATCCCCACAATGATGTAGGGATTAGTCCTTCAAATGTCATATAGGGGGTGACAACCCTGAGGTTGGGGGATATTTCTTTCATTTTCGTGAATGTGCTTTTAGCAGCTATCAATCGTTTTGGTACCTAACGTCTCAATCTTGCAAATAGTAGGGCCCCTGTCCTCTTGATAAGGTGATTGATATCATACATAACGGGAAAAAAAAATGGTATCTGGTGTAGTTCTGGGAGGGAGACGTTGGAATATAAAATAAGAAGGTGGGTGAAGGCATCCATGAGATAGCTAATGTAGAGAGCGTGGTGGTGCAGGTAATAAAGGTGTGGACAAGTAATAGTTGGCGTTAACTAAGCATCAATGTGCGACGCCAATCAGGATGTGGAAAGGGATGAGGAAGTCACACCGATTAAAGGCAGCGTAACTTCAGCAATGATGACATTCCATTGTCAGCATATCGTAACTGTGGGTGGGGATAACAGATTCATTGGCGGCCACTAGGCAGACTTCAACAGACCTGGAATGTTGGGATCATGCCCTTAAGAGGGAGTCTAGCAGAAGGGAATAACAGGCACCAGTATATACCAGAAAGCACACGTTAGATCTTGAATCATGAACCAAAATTAGATTAGTTAATTGTGAGGCCACTGCCGCAGGAGATGACCTAGTTACACTTGTTTTGGCTATTTACATCCGAAAACACATTTTTCAGCACCAGTCCTAAAAATGGAGGGTTAGTAGCACAACTAAGGGTGAGGGGCATTATTCAGTGGCAGTTGATGCGGTTGGTTGGGGCACGAGCATGGGTGCCACAGGTGGGTGGTGGACAGCTTCATTCCTGCTCAGGCTTGTCATGAGGTAGGTGTCAAAGTCCTACAGCAGTTACTCCAGGTTCAGTCAATGTTGCATGGTTGTCCTCTTCGTCAAGAGTTTTTAATAGTGGCAAGTGGCTGTTCATAAGGGCACTGATTTTAGTCATCAGGTCATTCATAAGCAAGGTATCAACATCGGGAAGAGAGGGTTGCCAAGGTTCGAGCAGGCCTTGTTTCTAAATGAAATGAGGTAGGTTCACTTCATGAGGAAAACCGTCTGAAGGTGAGCAATACTGATAATTTCTGAGGGCTGTCAATGTCTTTTACCCACGCAATCTACTGTTGATGGCAAGTACTGCTCCAGGAGGTATAATTCACAGGGATCATAGTATATGGGCCCTTTTTCATAAAGCCAATCAGAGATATCTGGGTAGGTGTTGTTGGAGGATGTAGTCTTTGCTGCTAGAGCAGGTCATGCCCTTGATGTAGAACTGAACCTTGGCACTCTGAAACCAGGCAAACATATCTCTGCTGGTAAAGGGTAGGAGCCGCACTCCGGCTTCTGGGACAAATAAGTAGGGGTCGGTAGTGGACATTGTCGGATGATACGGCAGATGAAGCAGTGAACTGGGAGGCTGTCTGGGTATTTGAGTCCCTCTTTAGGGGTCTCCAATATAACAAGATTGGAAGAAGCATTAGTACAGAGAAAGGTTCCTAACAACTAGGTTTATTTAGAGACAAACATATGTATTTATAGGCCCATAAGCAGTACATAAAAATGACAATTGCATGTGTATATTCAACTGGTTTTGTCTATAAGATTGACATTAGCATAGAAATATGCAATATGATAACTGAATGTTCAAGGGTTTTTTGATGGGAAGTCTGATGACAGTTGAAGTGTATATTTCTTTACTTGTGCACCTGTTAATTACTACACATGCATTACAGTCCTTTCACCCCAAAAAATTTATTCAAACATGGAGACATAGCACCCTTGTCTCAGATCGACTTCTTCACCGGATCAGTCACTCTCCAGTCTGTTTTAGTGCTGCCATAGGATGTCTGTATTGTTCCTGTGCCTGCATATTGCTATCGTGTTTGCTTTCTATTACTAATGGCATCAGATCGATCCCAACTCGGGATTTCGAGTTTAAGCTGTTTACTGGGAGTTTACTTCTGTGATTTTACGCTATAGTTAGGAGTTGTGCTTGCCCAGTTGACCTTCTGGTGTACATTTCATTACATGATACCTAATTGTAAGCTTTTTTTCAAAATTACTTAACTCTAAAGAGAACTATTAGGCAATGGTATTATTATTATTATTATTATTATTATTATTATTATTATTATTATTATTATTAGCTAAGCTACAACCATAGTTGGAAAACCAGGATGCAATAAGCCCAGGGGCTCCAACAGGGAAAAATAGCCTAGTGAGGAAAGGAAAGAAAGGGAATAGATAAACTACAAGAAAAGCAATGAACAATTATACTAGAATATTTTAAAAAGAATAACTACATTAAAATAAATCTTTCATATATAAACTATGAGAATTAAATAAAAGAGAAATAAGTTAGAATAGTTTGCTCAAGTGTACTTTCAAGCAAGAGACCTCAACCATAAGACAGTGGAAGACCATGCTCAGAGGCTGTGACACTACTAGAAACTAGAACAATGGATATATTTTGGGGTGTTCTTCTAGAAGAGCTGCTTATCATACTGTAGCTAAGAGAATTGTTTGGTAATCTCAATGTTGTCAGGTGCATGAGAACAATGGAGTATGTGGAAAGAATAGGCCAGACTATTTGGTGTGTGTGTAGGCAAAAGAAAAATGAACCGTAACCAGAGAGGGATATCCAATATAGTACTGCCTGGCCAGTTAAAGTACCCATTAACTCTCTAGCGGTTTTATATCAACAAGTGGCCGACCTACTAAATTTACCTACTTTCTTAGAATGCAGGACTGCAAGCAATGCTTCAGTGTTAGATGTTGTGGTGAAATGCTTTCATGTTCATTGGTTGGTATATTCAAGATAAGCTGGCCTTTGCTGGCATAAACCTTTGCACTAAGTGTGGCGAGGCATGAATGAAAGTAGGAGGCATATTGTGAACCTCCGGACTCTATCCAACCAACAGAAAGCCACTATTTGCTTTGGAAGGGTTTGATTTTCAAGATGTTTCTCTCACCAGAGGTACCAAAGTTGTTATAAGTGATTAATAATCCTAGTGAATTAAGTGTTTTATTGGCCAGTCCTAATAGTTAATTTATCATATTTACTAATGTATTAAATAATGATAATTTGTACATTACCATAAGGTGCTGTGATAAATCTTTGCATCATATAAATATAACCTTCCAGAAATAAAAAGTTTAATAATTAGAAATTATATAGATTAGTCCTCTCTGCGTTGGTTTTTGAACGTCAAAGAAATTTTTTGTCTTCTTTTCCATACGAAAATTAGAAATTCTTGAAGGATTATTATAAAGACAAGCTCAAATAATCTATATAGGAGCCTTTTTCAGAATAAAAGGATATGTAAATCAAGGTATCATCACATGTGTTGTTTTACGACTTGAAAGTTTGGATAACTATCTATTTGTCAATGTGTTAAACAAGGTCACTTCACGGCAAATCCATACTATTTAAAGTTACTAAACAAAATGCCCGCCTTCGGTAAATGGGCATTTTTATATTCTTAGGCTCGAGTACTAAATTGATTTTGTCTTTTGGTATAAGTCGATGCGCGAAAATGCAAATAACGTAAATTATGTGCAAGTTACTAACACTAATTTCATTACGATCCATGAAAACCAATTTTATCATCCCTAACACTGTTGCTAGTTTTTTCATTGTTGTAGAGAAACGGAGAAAAAATCTAACTCCTTGTTGAGGAGATTTTATTACATATGGAAAGAGTTGAACTCCCATTTTAAAGAAAAATACACAAATTCATGGAGAGAGTGTTGCAATATATATATATATATATATATATATATATATATATATATATATATATATATATATATATATATATATATATATATATATATATATATATATATATATACAGACATTACTTTAGGGAAGTGACAGGCTTAT
>NC_090736.1:25693446-25700946 GCF_036898095.1 Palaemon carinicauda | reverse complement strand
TTCACTAACATTTATGTCTTTTGATTGTCAAACTTTTTCATTGGTTACTTTCTACTTTTTTCCTTGTTTATAGGGATATTTAAATCAGCCGAATTGCCATCCAAATGTGTGCCCGTATATCTTTTGCACATAAATGAAATAAATATTTATTTTGAAATTTACTAATTAGAAATTTAATTAAATAATTCCTTCTATATAAGCCTGTCACTTCCCTAAAGTAATGTCTGTATATATAATATTATATATATATATATATATATATATATATATATATATATATATATATATATATATATATATATATATATATATATATATATATATATATGCAACACTCTCTCCATGAATTTGTGTATTTTTCTTTAAAATGGGAGTTCAACTCTTTCCATATGTAATAAAATCTCCTCAACAAGGAGTTAGATTTTTTCTCCGTTTCTCTACAACAATGAAAAAACTAGCAACAGTGTTAGGGATGATAAAATTGGTTTTCATGGATCGTAATGAAATTAGTGTTAGTAACTTGCACATAATTTACGTTATTTGCATTTTCGCGCATCGACTTATACCAAAAGACAAAATCAATTTAGTACTCGAGCCTAAGAATATAAAAATGCCCATTTACCGAAGGCGGGCATTTTGTTTAGTAACTTTAAATAGTATGGATTTGCCGTGAAGTGACCTTGTTTAACACATTGACAAATAGATAGTTATCCAAACTTTCAAGTCGTAAAACAACACATGTGATGATACCTTGATTTACATATCCTTTTATTCTGAAAAAGGCTCCTATATAGATTATTTGAGCTTGTCTTTATAATAATCCTTCAAGAATTTCTAATTTTCGTATGGAAAAGAAGACAAAAAATTTCTTTGACGTTCAAAAACCAACGCAGAGAGGACTAATCTATATAATTTCTAATTATTAAACTTTTTATTTCTGGAAGGTTATATTTATATGATGCAAAGATTTATCACAGCACCTTATGGTAATGTACAAATTATCATTATTTAATACATTAGTAAATATGATAAATTAACTATTAGGACTGGCCAATAAAACACTTAATTCACTAGGATTATTAATCACTTATAACAACTTTGGTACCTCTGGTGAGAGAAACATCTTGAAAATCAAACCCTTCCAAAGCAAATAGTGGCTTTCTGTTGGTTGGATAGAGTCCGGAGGTTCACAATATGCCTCCTACTTTCATTCATGCCTCGCCACACTTAGTGCAAAGGTTTATGCCAGCAAAGGCCAGCTTATCTTGAATATACCAACCAATGAACATGAAAGCATTTCACCACAACATCTAACACTGAAGCATTGCTTGCAGTCCTGCATTCTAAGAAAGTAGGTAAATTTAGTAGGTCGGCCACTTGTTGATATAAAACCGCTAGAGAGTTAATGGGTACTTTAACTGGCCAGGCAGTACTATATTGGATATCCCTCTCTGGTTACGGTTCATTTTTCTTTTGCCTACACACACACCAAATAGTCTGGCCTATTCTTTCCACATACTCCATTGTTCTCATGCACCTGACAACATTGAGATTACCAAACAATTCTCTTAGCTACAGTATGATAAGCAGCTCTTCTAGAAGAACACCCCAAAATATATCCATTGTTCTAGTTTCTAGTAGTGTCACAGCCTCTGAGCATGGTCTTCCACTGTCTTATGGTTGAGGTCTCTTGCTTGAAAGTACACTTGAGCAAACTATTCTAACTTATTTCTCTTTTATTTAATTCTCATAGTTTATATATGAAAGATTTATTTTAATGTAGTTATTCTTTTTAAAATATTCTAGTATAATTGTTCATTGCTTTTCTTGTAGTTTATCTATTCCCTTTCTTTCCTTTCCTCACTAGGCTATTTTTCCCTGTTGGAGCCCCTGGGCTTATTGCATCCTGGTTTTCCAACTATGGTTGTAGCTTAGCTAATAATAATAATAATAATAATAATAATAATAATAATAATAATAATACCATTGCCTAATAGTTCTCTTTAGAGTTAAGTAATTTTGAAAAAAAGCTTACAATTAGGTATCATGTAATGAAATGTACACCAGAAGGTCAACTGGGCAAGCACAACTCCTAACTATAGCGTAAAATCACAGAAGTAAACTCCCAGTAAACAGCTTAAACTCGAAATCCCGAGTTGGGATCGATCTGATGCCATTAGTAATAGAAAGCAAACACGATAGCAATATGCAGGCACAGGAACAATACAGACATCCTATGGCAGCACTAAAACAGACTGGAGAGTGACTGATCCGGTGAAGAAGTCGATCTGAGACAAGGGTGCTATGTCTCCATGTTTGAATAAATTTTTTGGGGTGAAAGGACTGTAATGCATGTGTAGTAATTAACAGGTGCACAAGTAAAGAAATATACACTTCAACTGTCATCAGACTTCCCATCAAAAAACCCTTGAACATTCAGTTATCATATTGCATATTTTTATGCTAATGTCAATCTTATAGACAAAACCAGTTGAATATACACATGCAATTGTCATTTTTATGTACTGCTTATGGGCCTATAAATACATATGTTTGTCTCTAAATAAACCTAGTTGTTAGGAACCTTTCTCTGTACTAATGCTTCTTCCAATCTTGTTATATTGGAGACCCCTAAAGAGGGACTCAAATACCCAGACAGCCTCCCAGTTCACTGCTTCATCTGCCGTATCATCCGACAATGTCCACTACCGACCCCTACTTATTTGTCCCAGAAGCCGGAGTGCGGCTCCTACCCTTTACCAGCAGAGATATGTTTGCCTGGTTTCAGAGTGCCAAGGTTCAGTTCTACATCAAGGGCATGACCTGCTCTAGCAGCAAAGACTACATCCTCCAACAACACCTACCCAGATATCTCTGATTGGCTTTATGAAAAAGGGCCCATATACTATGATCCCTGTGAATTATACCTCCTGGAGCAGTACTTGCCATCAACAGTAGATTGCGTGGGTAAAAGACATTGACAGCCCTCAGAAATTATCAGTATTGCTCACCTTCAGACGGTTTTCCTCATGAAGTGAACCTACCTCATTTCATTTAGAAACAAGGCCTGCTCGAACCTTGGCAACCCTCTCTTCCCGATGTTGATACCTTGCTTATGAATGACCTGATGACTAAAATCAGTGCCCTTATGAACAGCCACTTGCCACTATTAAAAACTCTTGACGAAGAGGACAACCATGCAACATTGACTGAACCTGGAGTAACTGCTGTAGGACTTTGACACCTACCTCATGACAAGCCTGAGCAGGAATGAAGCTGTCCACCACCCACCTGTGGCACCCATGCTCGTGCCCCAACCAACCGCATCAACTGCCACTGAATAATGCCCCTCACCCTTAGTTGTGCTACTAACCCTCCATTTTTAGGACTGGTGCTGAAAAATGTGTTTTCGGATGTAAATAGCCAAAACAAGTGTAACTAGGTCATCTCCTGCGGCAGTGGCCTCACAATTAACTAATCTAATTTTGGTTCATGATTCAAGATCTAACGTGTGCTTTCTGGTATATACTGGTGCCTGTTATTCCCTTCTGCTAGACTCCCTCTTAAGGGCATGATCCCAACATTCCAGGTCTGTTGAAGTCTGCCTAGTGGCCGCCAATGAATCTGTTATCCCCACCCACAGTTACGATATGCTGACAATGGAATGTCATCATTGCTGAAGTTACGCTGCCTTTAATCGGTGTGACTTCCTCATCCCTTTCCACATCCTGATTGGCGTCGCACATTGATGCTTAGTTAACGCCAACTATTACTTGTCCACACCTTTATTACCTGCACCACCACGCTCTCTACATTAGCTATCTCATGGATGCCTTCACCCACCTTCTTATTTTATATTCCAACGTCTCCCTCCCAGAACTACACCAGATACCATTTTTTTTTCCCGTTATGTATGATATCAATCACCTTATCAAGAGGACAGGGGCCCTACTATTTGCAAGATTGAGACGTTAGGTACCAAAACGATTGATAGCTGCTAAAAGCACATTCACGAAAATGAAAGAAATATCCCCCAACCTCAGGGTTGTCACCCCCTATATGACATTTGAAGGACTAATCCCTACATCATTGTGGGGATTACAGGGGTCTTAATATATATACAGAACCAGACTCCTACCCTCATCCAAACATCCCAGACGTCGCCACCTTCCTTTACAGGGCTAAAGTATTTCAACCCTAGACCTACTCCAGTGATTTTTCAGGTCCCCAGGAACCAAGAGGACATCTGCAAGACTACCATCACCACTCCCTTCACGACATTTACTTTCATTTACTCCTGCTTTGGTCTTCGTAGTACTGGAAAAACATTTCAACATTCATGGATGGCATCTTAGGTGACTTCCCCCTCAGTGTAGTTTACATAGACGACATACTGCTATTCCTGTCATCCAAAGAGGACCACCCACGAATGGCCTTGTAGTCAGGTACAACAAATATACCTTTGATACCCATTGATTGGAATTCTTGGCTCATTGTATCCCTCCTGAGGCTGTTCACCCTCATCCAAAGAAGGTATCAGCAGTACAGATGTTTCCTAAGCCCTTAACTATCAAAACACTGTAGGAGTTCTTGGGCATGGTGAACAATTATCTCTGATTCTTCATAGCCATCGCCGCCACACTCACCTTCCTTTATGACTCCTTCAAGGACAAGCCAGACACCTGAAGTGGGGACCCCTTCAGGAGGCAGACTATTTCAATACAAAAAAAAAATCAAGTACTAATGCTCCCACCCTTCAGCTGTCAACTGCACTCTCCTTCTCTCCCATGATGCCAGTTATGTTGTTATAGAGTAGGTACTCAAACAATGATTGCCCCAATCATTTGCGTTTTTCAGTAGAAAAACTTTCCAAGGAGGAATCCAGCTACTCTATCTTCGACCCCAAATTACTGTTGGTTCCTTAGGCTGTCTGTCAATTCAGCCACTTTTTGGAGAGCACGTTCTTTATCATTTCCACGGACCAAATGCCTCATGTACATGCCTTCATTATTATCATTATTACTAGCTAACTTACCAGCCTAGAAAAAAAAAGCAAGATACTATAAGCCCAAGGGTTCCAATAGTACGATGCTTGGTCTACCCGTCAGCATTGACATCTCTCTACCTTCCTTAATACAACTGTACCATTCAATACATCCCTAGATCCCTAGTAAGCAGAATTCTATCAGGGACTCTCTTTTTAGAAACACGTTGGCCACAGTCCACTTAAGAATGGATTACAAGGCCTTGGCAGATGCCTATGAAAGGACCCTAATTATCTAACGTGTAAGACATCCTCCACATCTCTCCATTAGGATCACGTTGCCTTTGATGACTCCAATGTCACCCTCACCTGTGATGTAAGTACTAGTACAGCATACCAGTCTATACCTGGCTCCATGTTCCAACAAGGTGTTTCAATTGGTCCATGGCCTCTCACACCCATCGCGCTGATCGAATGCACAGCTATTGATGTCGAAACTTATTTCTAAAATTATGGGTTATGGCACTCTTTATCAACAAAAGTGTTATTTTGTTCCTATTCATATTGACGTTGTTAGCCCCATACCCACGTCACAAAGATACTTTTAATTTTCAAAGTCATTAATCACCAAACTCACTGGCCTCAAGCCCTCCCCATGCTGGATGCAACCTTTTCCTTATGTACTGTTGCCTTACTTTACAGATGTATAGCAATACTTGGCATCCTAAAGACCATTTTTCCTACAGGGGACTCACTTTCAATTCTCAAATGGGGACATTAATCAATAGGGCGTCTCGGCATCACGCTACATCAGATTACTGATTACAACTCTGTAGCCAACAGAATGGTAGGACGTTGCTATTGTACCCTCAAAACAGCTCTGATGTCTACCTTCAGTGACTCCACGTGGTATTCACAATCTCCCAGGGTCTTCCTTGGACTGACAACTACTCACACAGACACCATACAAATCTCAGTGGCTGAAATTGTATATGGCGACCTGTTGGCTACCCTTACAAATTTTTATTCTGTTTGCCACCCCAGATAATCTCCAGTGCCTACATCAGGATGTGGGGAAATATACCCCCTGCCGTCAGACTCACAAGTTCCCAGCAAAACAGCACGTTCAGAAAGACCTACACACTGCACCACACATCTACATGCACAATGACGTAAGCAAGACACAGATTACGCCCTATATACAGGACCATTCCTTGTAATCTGCCATACTCCAAAAGCTTTCCTAAACAACATTCCTGGTACAGAGAACTGGATCACCATTGAACGCCTAAAACCTGTTTACCTTCTGAAAGATGCCACGCCAATAGAATGACTCTATAGACCAGCTCACCCTCTTTCACATGCATCTCTCCTTCAAGGGGCCAGACATGTAATGTATGTGCAGCAAGCGGCGCACATACAAATAAAGATCGATGCCCTTTCTAAGTTTTGCTCTACATTGTAACTACCATTGGATTCCATGTCAAAAAGATGTTGAAGTAACAAGCTAATTTCAACTATTATCATTTCATTATTATATTATCTATATTATACCAATGTCAACTTTATTTACTAACCGTTGAGTATACACATGCAACTGTCACCCTTATGTGATCCCTTGGGGGCCTATAAATACCTGTGATGTCTCTAAATAAAGTTAGTTATTCGCGAGCTGTCATCCTATTAATGTTGTTTAACTAAAATGAACTTTTGTGTCCGGAATCCAGGTATCCATTTCTGAACCGGATGCAATTGAGTTAATTTAAGGAAGGTAAGAAAATTTAATATACAAGCAGAAAATTAAGGATTATATTAATTCAATTATTAGCATTGAAAATTATAGCATAAACAGTAGCAGTAGTTACATTAGTAAAATAAGTAGCAATGGATATCTATGTATCTAGTTTTTCCCGGCTTTCTCCCAATAAAACACGATTCGTTCTCGAAAACCAGAAGCAGCATTTCAGCTTTAAAACAGGATAATAGATTTTGATTCGATAGGTACCTCCAGGGGACATCTCTGATTCGTTTAAGAAAATTCTGCTATTTCAGTCATTAGGAAAACGAAATCTTCACTAGATAAAAATGCATGCCCATGTAGCCTTGGAAAACATTTTTTCAAATTGTTTGATGAATTCATTTGTGTTTGTTTATCTGCATTTTCGCTATCAATATTATCTTTTGGATAAAACTTTGATGTATTGAAAACGAAATTTGTTCAAATACCTCGGACTCCCTTACTAGTTCTGCAATAATTTCCTGTCAATATAACTTATTGAGAAATGGATTTCGAACGAGAGGAAATTTTAAGATATACGTTATGCAGCATCTCTCTCTCTCTCTCTCTCTCTCTCTCTCTCTCTCTCTCTCTCTCTCTCTCTCTCTCTCTCTCTCTAAGTTTCAAAAGGAAGCCTTCACATTATGGAATTAGGTAAATACCTTTGCAGCAATTCCGCTTTATGAAAACAGGGGAAAAATCAACATCATGTAATCTAACTCATTCCCGTTCATGTCAT
>NC_090736.1:25678446-25680946 GCF_036898095.1 Palaemon carinicauda | reverse complement strand
TTAGAGGATGCAGGAACGGGCGTGCGATTTTTGGTAGACACGGGTGCTTGTCGTTCTCTTTTGCCAAGGAAACTCTTCAAGGCACGACGTAGTCTGTCTACATCTGCCGACGTCCGCTTGGTAGCTGCCAACGGATCTGCGATACCCACCTATGGCTACGAGAATCTCACATTATCGTTCGGAAACGGTAAATTCATTTGGAATTTTCTCGTTGCTGACATCACAATGCCAATCCTCGGTGCGGATTTCCTCTCTCATTTCCATCTTCTGGCCGATATCGCCCACCGACAATTGGTCAACGCAGACTCGTACTTGTCGACACCTCTTCAACCCGCCTCCTCTAACCTCGCTCTCCACATCAGCGCACCCACGGATAACTACGCCCACCTCCTCACGTCGTACCCGGAAATTTTCCGTCCAGAACTTCGCCAAACGCCCACGGTTCCTGCCAAGCACGGTATTTATCACCATATCAAGATGATGGGACCCCCAGTCTTCGCAAAATTTAGACGTCTGGCACCGGAACGATTGGCAGCCGCCAAACAGACGTTCGCCGAAATGGAGAAAATGGGCCTATGCCAAAAGGCCTCCAGCCCATGGTCGTCACCCTTACACATCGTTCTGAAGAAAGACGGCTCCCTCCGTCCATGCAGGGATTATAGGCGCCTGAGTCATGCAAACAGAACCGGATCACTACCCCCTCCCAAACATTGCTGACGTGACCTCCTACCTGCACAAAGCGAAGGTTTTCTCTACTCTCGACCTCCTGAAGGGGTATTATCAGGTGCCTATGAACCCAGAAGACATCCCCAAGACCGCCATCACCACTCCGTTTTGTTCATACACCTCCAATTACTCCTGTTTTGTCCTTCGTAATGCTGGGGCAACGTTTCAACGTCTCATGGATGGCATCTTAGGGGACCTCCCTTTCTGTGTATGTTATGTGGACGACATACTTGTGTTCTCCTCCTCAAAAGAGGAACACCTCCGTCACCTGCGCATCGTGCTCAATCGCCTGCAACAAAACGGCCTTGTAGTCCGGTACGACAAGTGTACCTTTGGCGCCAACGAAGTGTCGTTCTTAGGGCACCGTATCACTCCTGAAAGAGTCCATCTCTTCCCTGAGAGGGTAGCAGCCGTTCAGAACTTCCCCCCGTCCTCGACCGTCAAAGCTCTGCAGGAATTCTTGGGCATGATCAACTATTATCACCGTTTTCTGCAAGCCATTGCCGCCACTCTTGCTCCCCTCTACACCTCACTAAAGGGCAAGCCAAAGGACCTGAAGTGGGGCCCCCTTCAAGAAGCAGCCTTCTGCAATGCAAAGAAGGCCCTATCAACTGTTGCGGCTCTCAATTTTCCTATTCCACACGACCCTCTCCTTCTCTCCACCGATGCCAGCGACGTCGCTATTGGTGCAGTACTCGAGCAGGTGGTCAAAGGTTCGCCCCGCCCATTGGCCTTCTTCAGCAGAAAACTGTCCAAGGCAAAATTGGGTTATTCTACCTTCGATCGAGAATTACTGGCGGTGCACTTTGCTGTCCGTCACTTTCGCCATTTCTTAGAAGGTACGCCCTTCGTCATTCGAACAGACCACATGCCTCTGGTGCACGCCTTCACTCGACAGTCTGACGCCTGGTCCGCCCGTCAACGCCAACATCTCTCCGCCGTGACTGAATACAATTGCACCCTCCAATACGTCCCTGAAAAAATGAATCCCGTTGCCGATGCCCTGTCAAGAAACACGTTAGCTGCCGTTCAACTGGGATTGGATTACAACGCCCTGGCTGAAGCCCAACGACAGGATCCAGAGTATCAAGCTTGTAAGACATCCTGCACGTCCCCCCGTGGCGAAGATTTTCCCCTCGAAGACTCCAACACCACCTTGCTCTGTGACGTCAGTACTGGTAAACCGCGACCTTGGATTCCTGCTCCCATGCGCCAACAGGTGTTTGATTTCATTCACGGCCTTTCACATCCCTCGTGCTGTTCTACTGCACAGCTGCTGAAGGCAAAGTTCATTTGGCACGGCATTTCTAAGGATGCTAAGGATTGGATCCACTCCTGTACTACTTGCCAAACTTCCAAAGTACATCGACACATGGATTCAGGAGTGGGCACCTTTCCTCAACCTCAGCGTCGTTTCGCACACATTCACGTCAATGTTGTAGGCCCCCTACCACATCACAAGGACATCGTTACCTGTTTACCGTCATCGACCGCTCCACTTGTTGGCCTGAAGACATTCCCATGGAAACTGCAACGTCCACCTCATATACATCTGCCTTACTCTCTGGATGGATTTCAAGATTCGGTATCCCTGAACATATTACTTCTGACAGGGGAACCACTTTCACCTCTCAATTGTGGACGTCATTAGTGAATCTCCTTGGCATCACCCTACATCAGATAACGGCGTACAACCCCGCTGCCAATGGAATGGTTGAAAGTTTTCATCGCACCCTCAAAGCAGCTTTGATGTCCCGCTGCAAGGATTGCAACT
>NC_090736.1:25660946-25673446 GCF_036898095.1 Palaemon carinicauda | reverse complement strand
ATGGGTTACCTATATTTGTGCCATAGTTTCTCCCTTAAACAAGGCCTCACACAATTTCCATAGATTTTGGTTTACTGATGTGACATATGTCTGAATAGCAATGTGATACACTTCAAACAGCATTGTTGCTTCTTGGGATATTTGATAAAGTCCTTCACGGATTAACACTACTGTATCACAGTTCTCCATTTTGTCTCCCATGACATTTATAGTTCTTTGGCTCTCAATTTCCGCATTAGATAAAACAAGTGAATGACTACCAACTGTAGCAAGTATAACTGACTAACTTGAATTATATTGTGTGAATGCCGGTACAGCAACCATTATGAAATTTATGACAATGACAATGGATTCTTGTTTTTTATTCGTTGTTTCTTGGTGCTTCTTGATTCTTGTTTTTTATGCTTCGTTCCTTGATGCTTCTCGATTTTTGTTCTTATGCTTTGTTTTTTATGCTTCTCGATTCTTGCTCTTATGCTTTATTTCTTGATGCTTCTGGATTCTTGTTCTTAGGCTTTGTTTCTTGACGCTTCGCGTGTACAAGTAATTTTCTTTATTGACCATTTTTCGTTTTATATTCAAGAAAAAAATGTACGCAAGGGATATGGTTGTCAGAAGAAAAAAAAATCAGTGACAACGATAAGAGAGGAAATCAAATATAAATATGATAAAATTTTTAGCAAACAGTTTCACTTATAATAACAAATGTATCTTGGGCAAACAATCGTTTAACTTTAAATATCCGGTTGATCATTTTGAGTAAACAACCGTTTACTTTATGTGATTAAAGTTCTGTTAGAAAGTTGGGGAGTGGGGGGAGTGAAAACTGGTGTAGTGAATAAATAATGGGGAGAAATTTTCTTAAGTAGGTAATTTCTTGGGGTGGAATATTCGGGGAGGAATTTACATGGAACCCACATACACATACAAACACGGGTAATCCATAACTGAATATGGCATATAACTCCGAGCATCTGTAAGTTTGTTGGCACTACCCATTGAACAAGCTGAAACCCATTCTCGCCTCAGGTGTTGCAGCAGAGTGCAGAGTGGAAGAGTGTACTCGCTTGAGAGTTGTGGCTGTGTTCATCTCATCACTGTCCTGTCCGTCTTCTGTGTTCCCGTACTGATCCAGTATGGCTATGATCCCCTTTCATGTATTCATTGCCTCTTTATATAGCTTCTCAACGCAAGAGGCCATGTCCCACACAAGAGTAGGGCAATTTTACCGACCGATCAATTCAAATTTTGTAAATGTTGTAAGTCTAAAGTCATCCTAGGTTCGACATCCCGTTCCACAAGTACACAATCTGCCCCAAATTCCTTTTAATTCTAACGTTTAATGCATCTAACAGTTCGGGCAAGGGCCAGTGCTGCTGTAAGGAGAGTTTAACCTAAATCCACTTCTGAATCTCATTAAATTTTGAGATGCGGTTGCGGAGTTCGATCAAAAATCATGAAATGGTGATCCGAGTGTGTCATTGCCAATAGCAACAGCCATCCAGGGTTTAATGCTAGTCTCATTGTATTTCTTTAGGGAATGAAATTGATGGTTCAATGACTTCACCTTTTTGTCTAAAAAAGGGTTTAAGAGCCCACTCATAAATGGCAGAGGCAAGGGACAGTGACATTCCCCTATCAAGCAAGACAATGTCCTACAGACTGGCCATATATAAATATCTTCAGTTCCCAAGTCCCCTCTCCACCCAAGTTAGGACCAAAGGAGGGCCAGGCAAATGCTGCTGATAACTAAGCAGATAGACCTAAAGCCCCAGTCTGGCGATCAGCCGTCAGGAACGTTACCACATAGGACATCAAAAATCAATGTATTGATCAAACTCAAGTCGAAATGTCACACGAGAAGCATGGAAAAATAATCAGTTTCTTTATATTAATGAAATTTCTTGATCAGTAATGTTCTGCATAAATTGAATTAATAGACGTCACAACATTCAAGGTCTTGTTGTGGAGTCAGCAAAAAGATCAAAGGGGTCACCTTTTGACCTGAACCATCTTTGATTGCCTTCTTTGTCTATTGGCAAACTTGAAAGCCCATCAAGAAAAAGTTGATAGGCAAAGTTGAAAGCCCTTCAAGAAAAGTTGATCGGCAGAGTTGAAAACCCATCAAGAAAAAAGCTGATCGGCAAAATTGAAAGCCCATCAAGGGAAGGTTGATCAGCAAAGTTGAAAGCCCATAAAGAAAAAGTTTATCAGCAAATATGAAAGCCCTTCAAGAAAAAGTTTATCAGCAAAGTTGATAGCCGTTCAAGGAAAAGTTATCAGCAAATTTGAAAGCCCTTCAAGAAAAAAGTTGATCGGTAAAGTTGAAAGCCCATTTAGAAAAAGTTGATCGGCAAATTTGAAACTCCATCAAGAAAAATTTGAGCGGTAAAGCTGAAAGCCCATCAAGAAAAAGTTGATTGACAAAGTTGAAAGCCCTTCAAGAAAAAGTTCATCGGCAAAGTTGAAAGCCCATCAAGAAAAAGTTGATAGGCAAAGTTGAAAGCTCACCAAGAAAAAGTTGATCGACAAAGTTGAAAGCCCGCCAAGAAAAAGTTGATCAACAAAGTTGAGAGCCCTTCAAGCAAAAGTTGATCGGCAAAGTTGAAAACCCTTCAAGAAAAAGTTGATCACCAAAGTTGAAAGCCCTTTAAGAAAAAGTTGATCACCAAAGTTGAAAGCCCTTCAAGAAAAAAATTGATTGGCAAGGTTGATAGTCTAACTTAAAAGGCCATCAAGAAAAGGTTCATCTGTAAAGTTGAAAGCCTATCAAGAAAAAGTAGATCAGCAAAGTTGAAAGCCCACCAAGAAAAAGTTGATCGGCATAGATGAAATCCCATCAAGAAAAAGTCGATCGGTAAAGTTGAATGCTCATCAAGAAAAATTTGATCAGCAAAGTTGAAAGCTCTTAAAGAAAAAGTTGATCAGCAAAGTTGAAAGCCCATCTAGAAAAAGTTTAATGGCAGAGTTTAAAGTCCACCAGAAAAAGTTGAAGCTTTTTGGTTTTCAAAGTGAGATGATGCTGTGGCTATATCAATTAACAGGTATTCAGCATTATGGTTCTCTAAATACTAAAGAATGTATAAGATAAACATATGCAGGTCATGAAGCAAGCAAGGCTTATCTGTGTGGTACGGAATTCGAAAAACCGTCCTTAAAGTAAGTCTAAGAGTGCTAAAACTTATTTCGCTTGGTCCGGAGGTTTTTGATGCTTAATGGAACAAACAGTTGATGGAGACTGTAACGTTCATTTAAGACAAAATGTTGATTCAAACGACCAAGATGCAATCTACCGCATAAGTTAATTAGTAATAAATTACTTCTTTACCAGGTCAAGAAATTTAGGCTGAAACTTGAATAATATAACGAAACCTCTCTTAACTTGGCAATGTAGATTATGGTCTATATTATCTTACATACAATGTATGTACCCTTTACATTTCATAATTCTGTATGTTACAAACATATGCACAGGAGTCACACTGTCAGCACAGCACTACATGCATGCGCATGATGAGTCTTCTCACTTCTCTTGGCAGAAGCTTTATGCCTTGCAGAGCACCACTGTATATTACTCATTGCTGTGTGGAAATAAACCAATCTACGGCTCAGAAGCTTATTTCTTCATCTCTGCAATCATCTGCCTTCATCTACATGAATCATCTCAAATCACCATGGCACAGTAACTGAACCATTCAGCATTTTAAAGGAACATTCGAATCCATCATTTCCCCTCGACCACATCTGGATCTTACAGTGTTTGCGCTGAGTTTGTGAACCTTTCATGCAGTGCGAGTGCAGTGTGGTATTAGTGATTTCATTTTAGTGGGTAGCATTTTGCTTGTGTGTCGTGCCCTTCTCCAGGTGCCATATGAAAACCTTTTTAACCCTATCCATCTCCGAAATTGGAGGTGACTGCATTCTCTCTCATCACCAGAAACACACTACTTGCTATCCGCCTCATTAAGTGACAAGTTGACCACGGTTAGTTGTCGCACCACTTATTGCCCCCCCTAGCAGCTGTCCCACAATTGCTCTCCCGTTGCCATTTGCCGCAGTTAATTTACATTAAATTTAAAATAAAAACTGTAGAAAGTGTCTCTTATCATTTATTTCAAACTCTGGGTAACAGCTTAAAATGATTTACAATGTCATCTACCTCACTTCAAGACAAATCTCGGGATACGCAATATGACCAGGATAATCAAAACTATAGTTTTCCTCCCACCCAGCCTCATCAACAGACCGTCGAGCCCTACTAGGTGTTTCAGAGCTGGAAATCCCGCCTTTGCTATCACCACACCTGACTAAACTGCCTTCAACTGCTTCTGGGGGGGAGTTAAGGCTCCTCATCAAATGCCTGGTTAAATCATGACACAAAGAGTTGGCTACATGTCAAAGAGAAGAGGATCAACTTCGTAATGAGGAGGAACTATGCCTGCAAGAGGACAACTTAAGAGAGGAGGAAGCCCTGCATTTCACCTCCCTGTTGCAGCTACTCATGGTCAACCCTGCCCACCAGCAAGCAACACCACTAGATTTGCAACAACTTCCAACTCAATCTTCAGTGTCTTCTATCTAGGCCCCATCTCCAAAGAGAGCCATCGCTCAGACCCCTCTGCCCTTATGTCCCGATGAAAAATATTAAGTATTTAGGAAATGGCATAGACGCTGGGATGATTACAGTGTGATGGTCGACCTAGGAACCTTACATACCAGGAATCAGTTAATAAAACTTCATATGTGCCTCGGTCTAAAGACCCAAAGAATACTCAAACAAACATTCAACATCCCACCACAGACAGATCGGAGCAGGAAGGAAAACTTGAATGTTCTCCAGGAACAAATAAAGAACCTTCAAAATGAAGCTTTACATCACAGGGACCTGCTTTCCTGCAAACAGAGGGAGGGGGGGGGGGGACACTCAGCAATTTCTACCTCAGACTGAAGCACGTAGCAGAGGAAATCGATGTCTCCCCCCCAGCCAGTCTACTGCTTGTGAAGAAACTTGGCTAAAGATGATCATCATCATCATCGGAGTCATGGACGAGGAGCTCACACAGAAACTTATCGGCCTGGACACTTCAAACTCATTTGCCACCAAGGTTAATAACGATGACAGTCATTTGAGCGAAGTCACTTTCAACGAAGTATTTTTCAGCGAAGCCAATTGAGCGAAGTTCATTTAAAGTGATGCACTAAGAGAGGGTGTTAGATTCGGCGACTTACTTCTAAGTGACTTCACCAACAGGTATTATGAAGAGAGTTTGAAATAAATATTACTGTAGTATCAAGAGTTTGACAAGGGTTATTATAAGAAATATGATAATTTACCACTGTCTTTAATAAAATGAATATAAATTCAACTTTGTAATATTATTAAAGTGCAAAACTATACATAAAGGTATACAAAGAGTTTGACAATGATTATTAAAAGAAATATAATCATTAACCACATGCAAAATAATATAAAAAATGATGAGACGATCACTATCTCCAACTCCACTGTCATATAATAATAAAATAGAAAATTCTTTGCTAAAAAGTGAGGTGGTATGTTTTTGGAATAACAATGTCCGCTGACGACGGAGGAGGAGGGGTGTCATCATTTCTTCTTTTCTCAATCCCTGATGCAACATCATCTGAAATCCCAACTACTGCAACCTAAGTATGCATCATGGTAAATAGTGTCTCTTTTCAGTAGCAATTACAAATTCATCTTTAATCTTTCCCGTGTCAACTTTCCTTAAATCACAATTATATGAAAGCTCACCTTTTCCGCATGATTATTGCTATTTCTTTAAACTAAAGTTGTCTTTATTATGTGGCCATGAGAGGCATATAACTGCAAAGGAATATTAGTGTTTAGAGTTGCCTTGTCCATTCTATATATATATCGAGTATAACATCTCCTCCACGCTTTAAGGAAATGGTTTCCATGAAAGGGTAAAAGTACTTACTATCAAATAAAAAACCGATGAATTACATGTCCTTACTATATGAAAAACTGTAGTCTATTGATTTTAAAATGCTAAATTCTAGTTTTATGCTAAGTAGCAAGATTATATTATAACTTTAAGTCACTTGTACTTCTCATTGTTTAAACTATTCATCGCTCAAGTAGTTCCACTGAAAACGACCATCGCTTAAAGGGTATTGCTCAAAACGACTTCGCTAAAATAGACTTTGTTGAACCGATATAGAACCGGTCAATAAATGTCACTCCTATGAGACCTAAAAGACAGGTTCCACCACCATACGTGCTCCTCCTAAATTGTGTGCTGTTTCTACCTACAAAAAAATCGGCAGCATAGGTGCTACTTTTCATCCAAATCCTAATAGTGACACTTTGTGCCTTTCATGCATAAATAAGCACGGTTCTGCAGAAAAATGTCCAGCCACCAAAAGCATATGAGGAAACTGTGCCAGTAAGGGACACTGGCACAAGACCTCAAAGTGTCCTGCCAACGAAGCCACGTGTAGACACTGTGGCCAAGTGGGGCCCAAGGACAGAAGTTGCCGACAGCAGATGAACACCAAGCAGGGTGGCCCACCCAATACCACGCCCCTCTAGCAAGCCCTCCATTCGTTGCAAGGTTGAGAATTCTTCCACAAGAACATGACCTCTGCCAAAGCTCTAAGTATATCTCCTTTGAACCTTCCATGAAGTGCTCGTGTCTAAGGTGGACTTTAAAGCAGCTCCACTGAGGTCAATGGTAGGACTTCCCATGAAAATTCATCTTAAAGAGGACGCTGTTCTGTTCACCATCCACAAACAACAGCAGATCCCCTACACTTTCCACAAACCTGTCAAGAATGGACTAGACTGTTATCAATCAGGGTATTATTAAACCTTGTGGAGAGGAACCAATGGAATGGTTTCATCCTCTAGTCGTCATTTCAAAGATTTAGGCAGTTTGCATCACAGTCGATCTTACTAAGTTGAACACACATCTCCAGAGCGGCCCACCCTTCCCCCACACTCATAGCTGCTGTCCCCGCTGGCAGATGAAGCTGGCGGAGGAGAACCGCCATCTTACCACTTTTATTACACCTTACAGATGCTTCCAGCTTTCCCGAGGATCTTTGGACTTCGTTACCACTGGCAATGCCTACTGTTACTGCACCGACCTGGCTCTCCAGGGCTTCATAAAAATGTGTCAAGGTTGTCTATGACAAAAAACAATGCCTTAGCACATGACTTTGAAAGTAGCTGTCTTTGTAAGCCATTTACATTGATATAATCTCATTTTTGACGATGAGCTACTGACACATTTCCGCAGGATCCATAACTTAATGACTCACTGCCACATAAATGGCATCACTCTCAACAGATTTAAGTTCATAGTGGCAGAGACACGATTAAATTTCTGTGCATTTTCACTTAACAAAGAAGGAATAGATGCTGTTTCAGGATTAGTTGCAGCTCTGCAAGACTTCCCAACGTGTTCCAATTTGACAGCCATATGTTCCTTCACGGGGTTATTCACCCTGACTGCACAGCCTCTTCGCCCGCTCATGAGCCCTGGCCTTCAAATCTGTGAAGCAAGCACTCTCAAGCCCACCAGCATTTGTGTCCTTTGACCCAACCTTGCCGACCATTCTCCAGAGTGACGCATCATATATGGGATAGGCTATGCTCTACTCCAGGACCATGGTTCCAGATGAATGGGTAGTCTAGTGTGGATCCCACTTTCTCGCAGACACCGACACAAGGTACGCAACAATTGAGTTGGAGATGCTCGCTGTATTTTTGGCACTCACAAAGTGTCGCTTGTACCTCCAAGGACTGCCATCCTTTACACTGCACATGGACCATCGTCCCTGGTGCCATATTATTAACAGCTACATGTTAGACATGACTGGAAACCCACTGCTGTAGTGAATGAAGGAGCATACGTTACAATACCAATTTACTGGTGTGACATGCCGGCAAGTCTTTATGCATTCCAGACTCACTCTCCCACGTACCTGTCAGCTACCCCATTTCTGAGGATACGACTGACAGTGCTGAGTTAACGTCAAAAGTGAGGTCTGTTATCAACATCGCAATAGATTCCCAGGAAGAAAGTACAACAATTCTCATTGCCGACCAGACTCTACAGGACATGTCAACAGCAGTGCAGACCAACCCTGACTATGTTCACGTACGTGATTGCACCATTTCCAGATTTCCATCAATCGGTACGAACTGCATACTTTTTTGCTACCATATCGGAAGCTTTGAGAAGCCATTTCTACTGACTGCACCCTCATGCTCTACCTAACAAGAATGGTATTCCTGTTGCTCTACATTGATACACACTTACCAAACTCCCCGACAGCAACTGCGGTGTTAAGGCTTCTAAACATTAAGCTCGACAAACTGCCTTTTAGCTTGAGATAAACTCTGATATTGCAAACATCATTGCTGCATGCAAGCCCTACCAAGTCCTAATTCCCAGCCAACAGCAGCACCCTCTTCACAATAATGCCTACTCATCATAGCCCTTCAAGCCAGTATCAGTGGACTTCTTCCAGGTAGTAGAGAAGTCTTTCCTTGTTGGTACCGACCACATTTCTGGCTGGCCTATGGTAATCCTTTGCTAGGGCAACACCACTGACTTCTCAACCATACGGCCCTTTTGCAACTACTTGAGAGAGGTGGGAGTTCAACTGTGCCTACACATTGATGGAGAACCTCAGTTTGCTGACTTCACAGAGCATTGAAGTGCATAACAAATAACCTCATCGCCAAACTAACCGCAGTCTAACGGACACACCGAGGCCTCTGTCAAGGCTATCAAGCACTTGATCCTCAAAACGGCACCTTCAGGAAATATTGACAGAGATGCCTTTGATCGTGGCCGTTGGGGTTACGAAATGTGCTTAACCACTTTGGTCCCTCTCCTGATCAGATACTGTTTACTGTATGCTCACCCTCTCCATACATGTGTGCAATACATTATCATTTATTCTAGGAATGTATATATATATATATATATATATATATATATATATATATATATATATATATATATATATATATATATATATATATATATATATATATATATAATATATATATTATTTATATATATAAATATATATATATATATATATATATATATATATATATATATATATATATATATATATATATATATATATATATATATATATATATATATATATATATATATATATATATATATATATATGTATACATATATACAGTATATATACACACACACACACACACACACATATATATATATATATATATATATATATATATATATATATATATATATATATATATATATATATATATATATATATATATATATATATATATATATATGTGTGTATATATATACTGTATACGTATATATATGTATATGAATATTTATATACACATACATAAATGTATGTATATACACACACACACACACACACACACATATATATATATATATATATATATATATATATATATATATATATATATATATATATATATATATATGTACTGTATACGTATATATATGTATATGAATATTTATATACACATACATAAATGTATGTATACACACACACACACACAGACACACACACACACACACACACACATATATATATATATATATATATATATATATATATATATATATATATATATATATATATATATATATATATATATATATATATAAATTTCATAGGTACATTCTTAAACGTATGTAACAATCAATATGCATGTATGAACACATAGCTTTTATCACCACACATCAACGCTTAATCTTCAGAAGGCGCAAACGTAAATCTCTTTTATGTCGTTGATAGCAAAGGAAAATGTAACCATAACATAGGAACATTAGCCGAATAAATAACAACAAACGACCGGGATAAGAGACACACTTCACAAAGGACAAAGGTCATTGAGGACCATCGCATTTTTCAATACTTTATATTTGAAGGAGGATGGAGACGCCTTCCAGCGTGAACTGTGGTGGGCGATGTGGTATCGTCCATGATTGGTGAACGCCAGACTGGGGTTCGAATCCGACTCAAACTCGTTATTTTCTTTAATCGCAGTAATTTCACCATCTTTGTGAGCTAATAATTGGGGGTTTGGGGGAGCCTATAGGTCTATCTGCTGAGTCATCAGCAGCCATAACCTGACCATCTTTGGTTGTAGATTGGGTGGAGACGGGGCTTGATGACTGATCATTTGTATATATAGTTAGTCTCTAAGGCATTATCCTGCTTGGTAGGGCATTGTCACTGTCCCTTGCCTCTGCCATTAATGTGAGACATCTAAACCTTTAACCCTGGATAGGTACGGTGGGTCGTTCGCGACCCCGAGCGTAAAAAAAAAAACAGGTTTTTCTCACGTGACTCACCCCCGTGACTGAATTTGTGGGTGATCGACCTGCAGGAGGTGTCTCCCCTACACGCTCTAGTAGTGTCCAGATGTGCATTGCTGTAGCTGTACTCCTTCCCCGATTTCTGAGACGCGTCGGGGTCGTTCTCGTCCGAGTTTACCCTTCTAAGGTAGTTTGCATAATTATCAAAGTTATTACGTATTATGAAATTGTCGTAGAATGGTGCAACTTGTATAGGTTATCAGTTGTGGAAAGTCTTGGTGGATTGTTTGGCTACCATGTGCATGTTTTTTTTTTTTTTAGTTAAAAGGTCGTTCATCACCACGAGGACCATTTTACCGCGAGTGCCCCTTTTTCATTTTTTTTCATTTTTCTGCCAAGTCATTTTTCCGTAAGATATTGCCAAATAGTGTCGTAAAACTTTTGCTTGTTTAGTGATTGAAAGTGTGTCTAGATGATCTGGCTACCCATGCATGACTTTGTTTTTGTCAGATACGACGTAGTTATTGGTATATTGGGTATTTAACTGCGGTTACCAATTTCTGTTTTTTTCAATATTTGTAAAAATTACTACGTAGTAAGGAATTGCCGTATATTATTCATTTTTTTTTCATGTTTATGTGTTAGAAAGTGTGCCTTGATGGTTGGGCTAACACGTGCATGTCTTTTTTTTATCTGAGATGTCGTATATTAGAATGCCGGGCATTTTACCGCGAGTGTCCCTTTTTCATTTTTTTTCATTTTTTTGCCAAGTCATTTTTCCGTAAGATATTGCGAAATAGTGTCGTAAAACTTTTGCTTTTTTAATGTTGGAAAGTGTGTCTAGATGATCTGGCTACCCATGTGTGATTTTGTTTTTGTCAGATACGACGTAGTTATTGGTATATTGGGTATTTAACTGCGGTTGCCAATTTCTGTTTTTTTTCAATATTTGTAAAAATTTACTACGTAGTAAGGAATTGCCGTATATTATTGATTTTTTTTTTCATGTTTATGTGTTAGAAAGTGTGCCTTGATGGTTGGGCTAACACGTGCATGTCTTTTTTTTTATCTGAGATGCCGTATATTAGAATGTTGGGCATTTTTCCGCGAGTGCCCCTTTTTATTTGTTTTGCATTTTTTTGCTTAGTCATGTTACCGTAAGGAATTGGCAAGTAGTGTCGCAAAACTTATATTTTTATAGTGTTGGAAAGTGTTTCTAGATGATCTGGCTACCATGCCTATTTTTTTTTTTTTAGCCAGATATGGCGTATATATAAGTATGTGTTCGATTTTCCTGTGATTGCCATTTTTTCGTTTTTTCCCATTTCTTTCAAAATTACTACGTACTAAGGAACTATCACAGAGTAATATTTCATTTATATATTTATTTGTCGGAAAATATGCCTTGATGGTTTGCCTAGCACGTGGCTGAATTTTTTTTTTCTGAAATGCCGTATATTAGAATGGCCATTTTTCCACGAGTGCCCCTTTTTATTTGTTTTGCATTTTTTTGCTTAGTCATGTTACCGTAAGGAATTGGCAAGTAGTGTCGCAAAACTTATAATTTTATAGTGTTGGAAAGTGTTTCTAGATGATCTGGCTACCATGCCTATCTTCTTTTTTTAGCCAGATATGGCGTATATATAGGTATGTGTTCGATTTTCCTGTGATTGCCATTTTTTCGTTTTTTCCCATTTCTTTCAAAATTACTACGTACTAAGGAACTATCACAGAGTAATGATTCCTCTAGATGTTTATTTGTCGGAAAATTTTGTTTACTTTTTTTTTGATTGAATATCATCAAGTTTTTTTAGCTAAAATATTGTTTTACATTTTTTTTTCGATTTTATTTCCCTTCAAAAAATTTTTTTGAGTCAGAATTTTAATTTTATAGTCGTAAAATAATCGACAATTATCCAGCAACCTACCATACAATTTTTATGCATATCCAATAATAATTAGATTAGTAAATAACACCTTGAAATTGACATACCCTTCCTACATTTCAAGTGGCAGATTAGGGAGTCTGAGTCAGTGTGGTTGGCGGCCATTTTGTGGACATATCCGAAGCGTAAGCTGCCCTATCTATATATATTCTTGTTCCCTATAGAATTTGTGATATTTTGGTATATTTTTACCTGCATAAATATC
>NC_090736.1:25650946-25653446 GCF_036898095.1 Palaemon carinicauda | reverse complement strand
CGTTTTCTACTTTAAAGCGTAGGGAAAAAATGAAGTATTTTATAAACACATCAGAGCCTAAACTTCCACCTTAGACAAAAAGGGACCGGCATTTGGAATCTCGTAATTATAACTACTGCTTCATATACAAAATTAAAACTTACAGGGGAACGTGTTGCTCAGGTGCAAAAGAACTTCAGGGAAAATGAAAATATAAGAATTAATCCTGACTAGTTTTGTCAGACTTTTTGAAGAAACAGGATGAAACTAGTAACGAATAACTGTTATACTTGCATTTATTCAGTGGTTCTTTGGAGATATATATATATATATATATATATATATATATATATATATATATATATATATATATATATATATATATATATATATATATATATATATAGATAGATAGATAGATAGATAGATAGATAGATAGATATATATACAGTGTATGTATATAATTTTGTATTTATATTTATAAATAGATATATACATACGCATATATTTGTGTTTGTGTGTCTGTGCGAGTGATATTTACAAGTTCACACCAAGAACACGGATGCAAAACGTAAGTTCAAAATAACTCATTTAAAATCAACGAGGGAACAAAACCACTCATTGAAAAGAATGACATCAACAATCATATACTTTGGTCATGACATGATATCCCATCGGTAATGAAAATGTGGAACATTAAAATCTAATTGGCCATTTAGAAAGAAAATGAAGATGGAAAATAATAAACATTTCCTTTGGTTATATAATGGCTTAATATCAGTACTGGAATTCTGGAAAACCTGAAGCGAGACAATGGAGTCCTTAAGAATCATAACAAAAGAGGTCCTTATCCTAAAGATAAAAACCGTGGCGAGACTAGAAGAAATTCTCGAACTGGAAACTGGAAGGAGCCAGATGAACATTGTACTGGAATGTGCAGTTCATCTCCGCCTTCCATCAGACGGAGTCTTTCACATTGTCAGCCAAGTTTCATTTCCCCCACAAAGGGCCAGAGAGATTAACATTTGAACATTTGGATAGCCAAGGAATTAATGTTATTTCTAACAACCTCTCTCATTTGTAATGTTAAAAAGTGTTTTTTTATTTGGCTTCTCTTTTATATTTTCTATATTTTTTGGAATTCTTTCTTCTTTATTCTCTCAATTATCTGGTCTTCTGACTTTTGTATCATATCTCTCCTTTCTATGATGAATTTTACTTCGCTAATGCCAAAGATTAATCATTAATTCGTAACAAGAACCATGATTATATGTTATTATTTACGAAAAATTACTGATAAAAAATATTTGAAAATATTTTCTTGGGAATAAAAAGTAATCAAGTGAAGTTTTATTCTTTGTAAGGTCCTTCGATGAGCTATTAAAGAGATCGACAAATCGTTTAAGGCGAATTTCATGTTTTAGCTGCTTCTAATTATAACGAAATTTTCTTCATTTTCATAATGAAGCATTATTTCATGTTTTGGTGATTATCATCATTTCCTTATAATGAATATATTACTTGAAACAAATCGACAGGAATTAAATCTATCTTTCCTTAATAAAACTTTTGACGGATATGATTTCATTGATGCTAACATTCGCAGTACAATTCTGTATTTATGCGACGTGATTGAATTGTGAATAGTTCATTAGCCAATAAATACAATTAAGATACAAACTATGACAAAGGTCAATATTGGCTGCGTCTTAACATATGACGCAAAAGCTGAAGCCTTTGATAGTTACAGTCACGTACGAAAGATGTCTACTAGGCTAATCAATCAGCATGAAAATGCAATTAGTCATTACTCAAATATAATCATTCTTGATCTCCATTGCGATGCGGGTCTAAACATCTCTGATCCCAAGCCTTCACAAAGCTTCATAGAAGTCTATCTTGTTGATGAAAAAAACATACAGATAAAAAAGAGGGTGAATAAAGTACACATATCTTATACCCAACTTCATCTTTGTAGCTAACTAGCGAGATTACATATTCGCAAGACAACTCAAAAGAGACACATCTCTCTTGTGGACAGACTGATAGACTAAAAATCCAACTTCTACTGTTATTGGCGCACCCAAAATCTAAGTTGAACTTCATCGAATGACGTATATTTCTTGTTTTTCAGTTTCTAAAATCATCGAAAAATAAGTGTCTTTGTTGAGGACTAACAGACAGTCAGGTGGACAAACAGACTAAAACAAACACACTCGGTTCTATAAATAATCTGAGGGCAATTTTATTAACGAAGGTAGTTAGAGTTGTTATGCAAATAAAAGAGACGGAAAGAATAAATGCATACACAGGGAAACATGACTATACTTAAACTTCCTACTATTCTCTTTAATTGAGGAACATGTTACCATTTACAGTCTGTTCTGTGATAAAATCACTAACCCACCAGAACAGGAGTCAGTGAGAGAGAACAAACATGAACTGGCCTTAACGCTCGTATTGTTTCCAACATTTATTTCATTCCTTTCCTGGATGAAATGAAATCCGAGAACATAATTAA
>NC_090736.1:25643446-25645946 GCF_036898095.1 Palaemon carinicauda | reverse complement strand
CTGATAAGGGTGGGTTTACATGCCGAGGAAATCTAAGGTTTTGGTGAGGGAACTACTAAAACTAGATGTACATTTAATTCATTGAAATTCTGTTTGATTCAAACAGATGAAAAGCGATGTATGCAAAGCTCTACAGACAAATGAACATCAAAAGATTTTTCAGAACTTGTAAAGAGATACATAACATAAGCATTGAATAGATGAATATTTTCTGCGATAGGAGAAAAGTAATCAAATTTCGTTCTCTCAAAGATAATTTCAATTTTCCACCGCTCCTGATGTTGGTTGGGTGAATGATACTTTAACATGATTGAATGAAATTCATCTTATTTAATGACTTTTTCAAAACAACCGACTACAAATGAAGTTTCAGTGGAATTGGAGGTTGTTGCTAACTGGTTACATTGTAAATTACAAATCCTCATGATACCTAAAAAGGAAAGGTCAATGTCACACTTTGCTTCCAAAGTTCAACACATAAACGTATGATCTCAACAAGACGAATCTAGAGAGAGAGAGAGAGAGAGAGAGAGAGAGAGAGAGAGAGAGAGAGAGAGAGAGAGAGAGAGAGAGAGAGAGAGAGAGAACAGCTTTTAGAGTGATACATAGTAAATCTGAAAATTTGAAGAGATTAGGATGAGTTTTAAACTTATTTCATATTTTAATCTGGACGGAAAATTAATCGTCATCATCGTAGATCAACTGCCATCTGCTTCTAGTCTTAGCATTGCTTATACTCTTAATGGAAGTAGGAGTCAAATCTGCTTAATTTATATGTTATCATTATAAACGTCCCACAAGAACTTGCTCCAGAATAACAATATTGACTTTGTATCATGTATCTTGAGGCGTATGGAAAATATCAGTATACATCCACCTATCTATCTATCTATCTGTATATATATATATATATATATATATATATATATATATATATATATATATATATATATATATATATATATATATATATATATACTGTATATATATATATATATATATATATATATATATATATATATATATATATATATATATATATATATATATATATATATATATATATATATATATATATATATATATATATATATATATATATATATATATGTGTGTGTGTGTGTGTGTGTGTGTGTGTGTGTGTATATGTATAACTAAAAGAATGTTTGGAAGATTGAAAGACGTGCACGTGTTTAGGGGTATGGCTAACGGCATGTCTGATCATTTTTTGGTGGAAGGAAAATTAGTTGTAGCAAAAGAGTGGGGGAATAGAGTAGGTGGATGTAAAAAGGAGCTAGTGAGGGTTGAAGAGCTAATAAAACCGGGGGTAAAAAGTAAATATCAGGAAAGGTTGAAAATGGCATATGACGAGGTGAGAGTAAGAGAAACTGGTAATTTAGAGGAGGAGTGGAAGTTAGCAAAAGAAAATTTTGTTGGGATTGCAAGTGATGTATGTGGCAAGAAGGTTGTTGGAGGCAGCATGAGGAAGGGCAGTGAATGGTGGAATGAAGGAGTGAAGGTAAAAGTGGAAGAGAAAAAGAGGGCTTTTGAAGAATGGCTGCAGAGTAATAGTATAGAGAAGTATGAAAAATATAGAGAGCAAAAGGTGGAAGTAAAGCGCAAGGTACGTGAGGCAAAGAGGGCAGCTGACCTGAGGTGGGGTCAGGGACTGGGTCAGTCATATGAAGAGAATAAGAAGAAGTTTTGGAAAGAAGTGAAGAGAGTAAGGAAGGCCGGCGCAAGAATTGAAGAGACAGTGAAAGATGGAAATGGAAGGTTGTTAAAAGGAGAGGAGGCAAGGAAAAGGTGGGCGGAATATTTTGAAAGTTTGCTGAATGTTGAGGATGATAGGGAGGCAGATATAATTGCTGTTCCAGGTGTTGAGGTGCCAGTGATGGGAGATGAGAATGAGAGAGAGATTACAATAGAGGAAGTGAGGAGAGCACTAGATGAAACGAGAGTAGGAAAAGCATCTGGTATGGATGGTGTGAAAGCTGAGATGTTGAAGGAAGGGGGTGTGACTGTACTTGAATGGTTGGTGAGATTGTTTAATGTGTGTTTTGTGTTGTCAATGGTACCAGTAGATTGGGTCTGTGCATGTATTGTACCACTATATAAGGGTAAGGGAGATGTGCATGAGTGTTGTAATTCAAGAGGTATTAGTTTGTTGAGTGTAGTTGGAAAAGTGTATGGTAGAGTACTGATTAATAGGATTAAGGATAAAACAGAGAATGCAATCTTGGAAGTACAGGGTGGTTTTAGAAGAGGTAGGGGTTGTATGAATCAGATTTTTACAGTTAGGCAGATATGCGAGAAATATTTAGCAAAAGGTAAGGAGGTGTATGTTGCGTTTATGGATCTGGAGAAAGCATATGATAGAGTTTATAGGGAAGCAATGTGGAATGTGATGAGGTTATATGGAGTTGGTGGAAGGTTGTTGCAAGCAGTGAAAAGTTTCTACAAAGGTAGTAAAGCATGTGTTAGAATAGGAAATGAAGTG
>NC_090736.1:25630946-25635946 GCF_036898095.1 Palaemon carinicauda | reverse complement strand
TGAAAATCATATCGCCAGGAAATACGTATAAAAATTAGGCCATATATCAGTTTACTGAGATCTATGTCAAAGTATGTAGGTAGTAGGTGGCCGGGGCACCAGCCACCCGTTGAGATACTACCACTAGAGAGTTATGAGGTCTCTGATTGGCCAGACAGTACTACATTGGATCCTTCTCTCTGGTTACGGCTCATTTTCCCGAATAGTTGGGCCTATTCTTTCCACATTCTCCTCTGTCCCCATACACCTGACAACCCTGAGATTACTAAACAATTCTTCTTCACTGTAATTGTTCAGTGGCCACTTTCCTCTTGGAAATGGTAGAAGAGACTCTTTAGCCATGGTAAGCAGCTCTTCTCGGAGAAGGACACTCCAAAATCAAACCTTTTTTCTCTAGTCTTGACTAGTGCTATAGCCTCTGTACCATGGTCTTCCTCAGTCTTGGGTTAGAGTTCCCTTACATGAGGGTACATTATTCGTTTCCATTTCTTTTCCTCTTGATTTGTTCAAGTTATTTTTCAGTTTATATAAGAAATAATTATTTTAATATTGTTATTGTTCTTAAAATATTTCTTTTTCCTTGTTTCCTTTCCTCACAGGGCCATTTTCCCTGTTGGAGCCCCTTGGGTTTATAGCATCCTGCTTTTCGAACTAGGGCTGTAGCTTAGTAAGTAAGCAAGTAAGTAAGTAAGTAAGTAAGTAATAATAATAATAATAATAATAATAATAATAATAATAATAATAATAATAATAATAATAATAATAATAATAATAATAGAATTGTGGTATGATAATGAAACCATATCATACAGATTTTGTAGATTTAAGAACAAAGCCCTTAGCTGAATATTGGGAGTTGAAAGGCAGGACAGAATTAGAACTGAAACTATAAGAGAGATTACTCGAGTGCCATATGTGGATGAGATCATGGTGAGGGGTAGAAGGAGATGTTTTGGACATGCTCTTCACACTCCCCAAGAGAGATTCGTTCAAACACGTTTAACTGGGCTCCAGAAGGCAATAGAACAGTTGGAAGCCCTAGGCCTACATAGCTGAGGATTATGAAGCGGGAAGTAGGAAATGATTAATGAAAAGGTACTGATTTAAAAGCTGAAGATAGAGACGACTGGCGAAATCTAACCGAGGCCCTTTGCGTCAATAGGAGTAGTAAGAGATGGCGATGGTGATATATATATATATATATATATATATATATATATATATATATATATATAATATATATATATATATATATATATATATATATATATATATATGTGCTATAGATGTATGCAGGTAGATATATATATATATATATATATATATATATATATATATATATATATATATATGTATATATATATATATATATATATATATATATATATATATATATATATATTGTGCTATAGATGTATGCAGGTAGATATATATATATATATATATATATATATATATATATATATATATATATATATATATATATATATATATATATATATATATATATGAATAATAAACTCGTATAATAAATAGTGATACTAATAGTCTCACTGGAAATATTGGTACAATAACAATCATGATAATAATGCAGGTTTCAAATGGCGTTTGACCACCTGCTAATTAGGCCTAATCATCGAAGATCCATTGAGCTGATGCAGCGAGATTCCAAAAACGAGGACCTTGTGTTGTGTACACTTTCGACTCAACCTGTGACGTCATAACCGAGGAACAAAATGACAGTTTAATTAAGCTTTCTGGATTATGGCAGCATCATCAAACGCTCTTTGAACCACAAAGAGATTTCGCTTTCTAACGTAAAATTACTATAATTGATGATAAAAAAAAATAAAAGGTTGTTCTTTCATTACATCGTTAGATGTTCTGGTTGTTATCTCCCTCAACGAAGTTGGAAGGAGGTTGTTTTACCAAGTGTGTGTGTTTGTGTGTATGTGTTTGTGAGGATCATCCTGGCCACAATTTTAATCGTAGAGTAATGAAACTCTCAGAGATTAAGTGTTATGTGAAAAGAGGGAAATTAATAAATTTTTGAAGGTCAAGGTCAAAGGTCGAGGTCACAGCAAGCAAAATTCACGTAATCAGCCATAAGTTTTCACATCGTTGTCACAGAGACTTCAAACTTGGTTCATATTTGAGTGTATGAATATACACGTCAATTAATACATGTTGAGGTCAAAGGTCAAGGTCAAGGTCGAATAAAAGGTCGAGAAATAAGCAGCCGTGGTGGAGGTCTGCGCTCTACTGAGTGCCCCTCTAGTTCAGGGCTGTTGCCATTTCTAATTTTGAAAACGCGATACAGGAGCCTCCAAACCGCGCCAGAAACGCGCTAAATGCTTCCTACTTTGTATTTCGAAAATAGGAGAGAAAAATTCCATTTAATTGTTAAAATGAAAACGATTACTTTAAATTTAAAATTTCAATGAAAAAGAAACGTGTCATACATAAACTTTGCCCCTTTTAATGAATTGTTTCTCGGGTCAGCGATGGGCATTCACTCACTAATCGGATTTCGCCAGTAAAGTAACCCCTGCTGATAGGATCCCATGGCAATAAGAAGAGGAAACCCGGTAAGGATAAAGAATTAAACAAAGACTATAAAGGTAAAAAAAAAAACATAATTTAAAAACAAAATAAAAATAATAAAATTACCATTGTAAAAGATGAATATATGGGTTGACATTATTATTATTATTATTATTATTATTATTATTATTATTATTATTATTATTATTATTATTGTTGTTGTTGTTGTTGTTGTTGTTTTGCAATCTACCAATTAACTTTCAAAAAATATTGGCTGTGTGCATACAACAGACACTATGATTAATAAAAATCCAAGCAACCATTTTGGCTGTGGCCTTCGGAGGAAGATACGCTTTTAATAGGAGGTCGATTCCTAAAGGTGATGACAAGAATATAATGGGGTAAGAAGGTATAATGAACTATGGTGTAGGAAATTTGATTGACTTTACAGGTTATTTCGAAATAACAAAGTAATATAAATGAAAGATTCGGATGAAAAATGTTCGTAAACAAATTAATAAATCAATAAGATGAAATTATGGCTTTAATTCAATCACATTTCTGTATTGAGTGAATAAGAATATTTCTGGTTTATCAATTCGAGTTCACTAAACTCTGGAATATCAAACTTTAGTTTCAATTTTTTTTTCCAAAAATTCAGAAAAAAAGAAATCATATAGACATATATTCAGTGTTTCCTTTAATGGACAAAGTCACAGACAATGAAACGAGAGCAATTGATTAACTTAAATTAAATTAATAACAGACCGAAGGACATAGGTGTTAAAGTTAAGCCGACTCTCGGGGCCGGGGTTAAGCTCAGGACTTATTCCTCCTACTTATAACAGAACCAGTCTCTTGACTTTACTGTACGACTCTACATCATAGTTTGGGAAAAGAGAGAAAGCGCCGTTTTCAATATCAATATAACAATGATAAAGTGAAAAATGTTTCATTACAGTAAGTCAAAAGATTTTGAAATGCAATTAGTTTATCATATAAATAATCTGTCGAAAAAAACGCTATAATTCGCACTAAATTTGTCCAAAATGCGTCAAATAACACAGCCATTCTAAATAGGATAAAACGAGCTACACTTTCGAGAAAACGCGCCAGATCTAGCGCGAAATGAGCTGAAATGGCAACTATGCTCTATTGTAGTCTTTCAAGTATCTTGTCCAAGTGAACGACGTTAGTTTTGACTAAAGATGAACAATTTCTATTTCAGATACTAAATTCCTTCGATGGTTTGTTTCCTCGAGATTTCAATTTCATATAAATGACAAAATTAAGAAGCTGTTAAATTCAAAGATTTCGACGTCGGATGACATACTTTTGCTTCTAAACCTAATATTAGAGTCGTAGTTATTTTCTAAAGAACATCCAATTTCCCTCTATCTGACATGCATCGACAACAATGTGTATCATATTATTTCTAAATTTAAAATCCTACTTCCACTGTTACTGGCGCATCCAAAATCTCAGTTTAACTTCATTGAATGACGTAAATTTCTTGATTGTCAGTTTCCGAAAACATTGAAAAATATGTGACTTTGTAGAGAAAGAACAGACAGAGAGTCAGTTGGAAAAACAGACTAAAACAAACACACTCGGTTCTACAAATAATCTGAGGACAATTTCATTAACGAAGGTAGTTAGAGTTGTTCTTCAAATCGAAGAGACGGCAAGAATAAAAGCACACACAGGGAAACATGATTGCTTTTCAACTTGCTTCTGAGGCATATATGCATTAGGTGACATATTTTCTTCAATTAGGGAATATATTTCCTAAATACAGTTCATTCTCTATTATTGCAACATTAACACACCCGAACAGGAGACAGTGAGAGAGAATAAACATGAATTGACTTTAACGCTCGTAATGTTTCCTGTTATTTATTTCATTCCTTTCATGAATGAAATGAAATCTGATGACATAAATTAATGCATAGAGACTAAAATGAAGCAGCAACCTCCTGCAATTTGCAGGACACTCATGTAATCCTAAATGTGTGAAGAGAGAACGGACCGACTGGGACGAAAAAAATTAAACGCCTTTATGTTGATAGTTTGATTTCAATTAATTTTCCACGATCTTTGCGTAATTCATGTTTTGAAATAGGAACTTTGTTTTGGTACCCAAGGATTATAAAATCATATTTCTAAAACGTGTATTTTATTTTGCATCTATCAAAATTCTAATGGTGATTATTATGATAATATTCATTAGGTATTCTTTACATATGAAAAAAATCTTATGTAAATGTAAGTTTTTATGTAAAAATGCAGAAATCAAACTTTTTTTTAATTGTGATATTATTTGTTAAAGTTAAATTCTCTGCAAATTTCTTAATGAAAGGGTTCCTTATTAATGATTCTGATTAAATCAGTTACAGGTCAAGCTATGTTAGACCCCAAAAGTGTCTGATGATTAACTAAAACCAAATTGAACTATT
>NC_090736.1:25623446-25625946 GCF_036898095.1 Palaemon carinicauda | reverse complement strand
CTTTCCTGTGAATATATTCGTTGTTTTCTCTTTGTTTTAATTTCATAGGAAATGTGCTGGAGAATTTCGCTGAAGGCCTGGGAAATCGATATTTCGAACTACCATCTTGTCTTAGATAAAGTCAAAGCAATGGTAAACAAAGGTACAAAGGACTGACACTAAAATATCAGTATGTCTGTATATGTAATCATCATTGAATATAGCATTAAGATTTTAATGACAAGGCTAATGATGCTAAATATTTCAAAGTACAAGATAATTTTCCTCCCGTAAAATAAATTAGTATATATTTCCTTCAGTTCTTTGACAATATTTCTTTATTTATTTGTTTATTTATCTATTTATTTATTTATTTTTTTTGCTGTTGAAACCTGCTGATATGTTTTTTAAAATCCTAGTAGTTAATTGACGTAATGGGAACAGGAGGCTGGAATGAAAGGAAATGGGACTAGAAAGTGATATACTACTGATGCCTGCGGCAGATTTCACTCTTATCTATGGAAGCTTCGCAACTGACCTTTGCATGAAGAGTTCAGATAGGACTCCAGCTCTTACGTCTCGACAATCACAGGAAAATATTATATAAAAAAGTATTCAGGGAGAATACATCAAAACATATCAATTAATAGATGCATATAATATAAGATTTAAACAGCTTTTACTTGATCCATAACTCTACTTCTTGACAAACTGTTCATTCAATTTTGTTGATAAATTATTTTCAAGTAAAACAGAAAATAAAAGACAAAACAAAAAAACAGACAGCCAGACATGAGAGTAAGCAAATCAGTCTAACTTTGTTGGTGGACGTAAAGAATATTGTAAATAAATAAGTGAAAGAATGAATGGATAAACCCAATGAAGAATCAGACAACTTCCATCTGAACACGAATGCTGAAGTAGACAAACTACTAAATTATTTCTCTTCTGCAAATTGCATCCGACGAAAAATATATAAATGAAAGTGCTGGTATGTTTTTAACTAGCATTAAATCTTTTTGCATTGCAAAGGAAATATTAACCTAATTCTCAAGTTTTCCATAATGTATTTTCAGATATCAAACATATATAAAATAAAAAGCTAAAAGATAATAAAAACACAAAGTAATTCTCGTAGGTTTCTTTCTGCCACTTTTCGTGTGAAATCTTCTCTTCTGCATAAATTATGTTTACGACTTTCCTCTGAAGAAGTTCGTTGTTCACGCGTTCTTTTTTTTTCGATTTATGCTATTTTGCTCGTAAAGAAAGATTAAATGAGAACTTCACTCGAATTTTTGGGTTTTTATTTGTATTTATAAAGATTTTTCCCCTAGTTATGAGCATTGATCTATGACCAATGTTGACAGCTTTCGTGTACCATTTGGACTCTTGGTTTCCTGATTAAAAACAAGACTTTTTCTAATTATATTTTGTTAAGTCGATGGTGAGGAATGTTGCGGATGAATTCTCGTACCTCTTCATAAAAACTAATCTCAAAAGGGTAAGGAAATAAAAGTATGAAAATGAAACGTTCATTAATTACATATCACTTAATTCCCTCAGTGGTCCTGATTTCCATCTCTGCTGAGACATGTCTATCCTCAATGCAATGCCATAAAAAGGAAATGGTGAGATATTATTTCTAATATAATTTTGTATCTCATGGAAAAATAGAATTTCCTAAGTTGCAAATGATGTAAATTAAATGTTAATTTTTCATACATGTTTTAAGTCGGTTTTAGTATCGGAACCGAGTCTTGGTTTTGCGAAAAAAGAAAAAAAAAATAATTTTAAAGAATCTGAAAAAAAAACCATAAAATTTTTGTAAAATGCGTAAAGGAAATTTACCTCAACTAGATAATTGGTTGTAAACCGAAACTCAAATACCTCAGAAGACTGAGAGATTATTTCCTGGACGCCTCCCAAACTTCCTTGTCCTTTGTCCTTTCCGCCGATTATGGGAAAATTTGGCGACGCCTTTTGGCCTGAAGTTTAAGGGTCTCCTTGCATCGTTAGACCCCGGCTGAGCCTCATAACTTTGGTCTAATTCTCACAAGAAGCACATTTTTTTTCATATACTTATTTGATTGCATCTCTCTCTCTCTCTCTCTCTCTCTCTCTCTCTCTCTCTCTCTCTCTCTCTCTCTCTCTCTCTCTCTCGCCTCTGCTGACAGTATAATAACATCACGTTACATGGCAATTCAGCAATAGGCATTTGAAACGAAGGGATTTTTCGAATTGTAATCAATTTTGGACGGATTCATTAAGCCCGAATTTACATATTACGATGATGGCTAGTGTTTCAAAATTAATTAATTCTTCAACTTTGCATGGTTTGGTATGGAATTTAAATCTTAATAGATGATATACTCCTCTAATAGCTTTGTTTATGATAAGAAATTATAGCACCTCGCTTTTAAAGGTATTTGCAGTCTAAATGTTAGAAGTTGTAAGGATATTTTTAATTGAATTTGATTAGACCATGTCTTTCTATATAATAAAATTACATTAAAAGCCTCAA
>NC_090736.1:25618446-25620946 GCF_036898095.1 Palaemon carinicauda | reverse complement strand
GACAAAAAATCGTAGATGATTTAAATCACACATACGAGAAGCATAGAACAAATGCTGATGGATCCAAAATTTAATGGTGGTGTGATGTGAAGAGCTTATAAAGGACGCCTGCATACTGCAACAGAAGAAAATTATTACAAGGTGTTGAATCACCTTGGTGAACATCATCACAGTTCATGTGAAACAAAGCCAAAAGTATGTGAGGCCTTAACTAGTTTGAAGGCTGGCGCACTTTCAATCACGGTCATTTATTGCGTCAAGTAGTGCATCATTGAGTGAAAATGAAAGAGCTCAACTTCCTGGATTTATAATACCAAACGAGTTTAGGGTATTGTACAGTGAAGTTTTCCTACATTTTGATAGCGTCGAAGCAGGTGAAAGTAGGTTACAAATTTTTGCAACAGATGCATGTAACATACTTAGCAAGGGATGGAACGTTTAAGTGTGTGCCGAAAACATATTTCCAGTTATTTACTTTACATATAACTTCAGTGTATCAAGGTTATTTGCTCTCCTGCCAGACAAGAAAGAAGAAACATATAACAGACATTTTGCAAAAATTTTGGAATTATGCCCAAATTTAAAACCCCAGGCATAAATAATGGACATTGAAAAAGTACATATGAACTGTATACGTAATCATTTCCCAAATTTTTCTATTTTATCATGCCTTTTCCATTTATCGTAAGGTATTTATCGCAAGTTTATAGATTTGTGCTTTAAAGAAAGATATCACAGATATGCCAAATTCAGTGGGAAAGTTAAGTGTTTTTGTGCCATGTCACTACTTCGCACCAATAATAATTTATAAGGTTACCACTGTGCTATATAAAGTGTTGTTTAAGGTGTTCATCCTAATATTTGAAAGTTAATTTTAGCATTGAAAAAAGAAGAGAGCCTTGCCCATTTGAAAAAAGTTCAGTTTGATGGTGGACACGGTATTCCAGCGAAACGAAAATACAAGGACTTGAACGAACGACTTAAAAAATATTGTTTGCGGTATGATTTACGGAAAAAAAAAGAGAGATTTCCTGAGAGCTATTACATGGATTTTGCATTGCTAAAACTATCATTTCTCCTTTGTAATAGTTTTTATAAGTATGATTGTCAACCAAATTTTATATATGATTTTTTTTAATAAATATTGTTTCTCCACTAATACTTTTACGTTTCCTTTTTTTTTTGGTGCTTTTGAAACAATTATTAATCAATAAACTCCTATATGAGTAAATAAGCCAGTAGACTATTTATTTACAAAAAATGTTTACAATAGATAGGTCTTGAAAAGAGAATACCAGAAGCTCTTTATTTATTTGTTAATAAGTTGGAATCAAACTACTGAGAATTAACTATACTGGGAATCAACTTATCAGGAATCAAAATACCGGGAATCAAATAACCGGAAGCAAAAAACCAGGAATAAACTTACCTAGAACCCCCCAAAGGAAAGTTTCCTTTCACCTTTCTTTGTTTTCAAGAAGAAAATTGTTTGTGAGGCTTTTCGGGGATTCTAAATGATTTCGTCCCATTTCTTTGTCCGTTTTCCTCCTGTTGTGTTTTTCACTCTGAATTTTGCTTTCAGTTTTGCCAATTATTATTATTATTATTATTATTATTATTATTATTATTATTATTATTATTATTATTATTATTATTATTATTATTACTATCAATAAAAGCAAGGGTATAACCCTAGTACAAAAAGTAGGATACTTTAAGACCAAAGGCTCTAACAGGGAAGAATAGCCCAGTAAGGAAATTGAAACAAGGAAATAAATGAGCTACTAGAGAAGAATAAACAATGAAAATAAAATATGTCAAGAACAATAACAATATTAAATAAGATCCTTCAAATATGAACTATAAAAACTTCAAAAATCAAGAGGAAGAGAAACAAGCTAATTTGTTCATTAGTTTATTTCAGTTTTCACAAAAAGGTGTCATCTTTATTACTTGGATAATCTACGTAGTGTTCTAAAATGCTCTATTCACAATTATGCTTGAATATAATAAGCTTAGTTTAATACATTAAAAGAGAATCAAACACAGTTATACATATTCCTTAGCAAAGACATTTTTAAGAAACTACGTCGATGACCATCGTGTTCGCGACGTCAGTCTGTAAATAACGATAAATAGAAATGAAGCGAAATATCTTTCTTTCTTTCTTTCATTGACTAAACTTTTTCCTTTATTGTATATTTTTCTTACTTCATTTTTTTTCTGGACTGTTCTGGTGAAGAGGATTAAACGATGCTTTTGTTTTCTGGATATTTTCCTCTACGTTGTTCAATATAGAATTAAAGGAGGTATTCATATGGTAATGTAAATCACAATATTCTCTTCTTTTCTCAGATCGTAATTACTTATAACAATTTTAGACTGGAAATTACTCTACAAGTGAGGTGCAAACGTTCAATAAAGCGCGAATTTAGAGCTAAATTAATTATTATGAACTAATCCGATTTTTTCATGATAATTGTTGGAAACATTGGAAATA
>NC_090736.1:25605946-25615946 GCF_036898095.1 Palaemon carinicauda | reverse complement strand
CGGGACTCGAACCTCGGTCTGACGATCGCCAGGCAGGGACGTTTCCTATATGTCCTACAACCTTATGATATTGCTACAAATACAGAGATGTAAAGGTAATCCAATTTTCATCCTCAATCCAGACACCGTCAATTTTTACATTCCATTATCGTCCGGGCAAAGAACACCATCCTTCTCTCCTGTCAAAAGTAGAGAGAGAGAGAGAGAGAGAGAGAGAGAGAGAGAGAGAGAGAGAGAGAGAGAGAGAGAGAGAGAGAGAGAGAAAGCAAAGATCCGAACCTCCAATCTGGAACGAGACTCACAGCTGGAAACCCAGGTTTAGCTAGAGGCCGTTATCTGGAATAGCTGCTTCAGTTCCAGCAAATCCATGTGGGTTGAGGTGCTTCCGGGCGCCAATGAGTTCCCAATAGGGTGCTGCTGTTGGTGCTGCCATCAGCTTGTATTCTCGACTCAACAACAGTGATTGTTGTGGTGATAAGCAGGTGGTTTAAAAGGATTCGGATATCTGAATGTGATGTGGATTTTGAGCTCTGTGCGATTATTATTATTCATTGGGGTTGTAATTGTACTTGTTATTTTCTGTCATTGTATTTGTTGGTGAAGTTTTAACAAATATATCATAACTAGCAGAGGTAGTAATTATCTTTACACGAAAGAGGCCTAACGAAAAACTCGTAAAATAGCAAGAATAATATCTTTTTTTTTTTTTTTTTTTTTATAAAAGAGGTTTCTTTCAACTACAAATAAAAAGATCGTGACAACCTCTAATAAATTTAGACTTAGCAAATACCTATACAAACGAAAGGCAAATGTACAATAATCTATAAAATAATGGTCAAATTACTTATAAACAAAGTTTTTAGAAGTGTATGTCATCCATTATGTTTCAAATTACATATCAAACCTTGCAAAGAATAAGATTTATTTATTTTTTAAGACACTAGCCATCATCGCAATGTGCAAATTCGGTTTCAATGAATCCGTCCAAAATTAATTGCAATCCGAGAAATCCCTTCGTTACAAATGCCTTTGGCTAAATGCCATGTAACGGGAAATTATTATGCTGTAAAGAGAGAGAGAGAGAGAGAGAGAGAGAGAGAGAGAGAGAGAGAGAGAGAGAGAGAGAGAGAGAGAGAGAGAGAGAGAGAGAGAGAGAGAGAATGATAAATTTTATAAAAATTATCAACAATATCCTTTCTGAAAAATCCAAGAAATCAGTGCAATAGATTTTCACAATTTTATTGAAAATTTTATTTTTAATTCATAGTCTCTCTCTCTCTCTCTCTCTCTCTCTCTCTCTCTCTCTCTCTCTCTCTCTCTCTCTCTCTCTCTCTCTCTCTCTCTCTCTCTCTGACAATGTCATCCTGTTTCAGCCCGAGGCTTTATTAATGATTCACTGGAACTGTCCACGTCTCGTTATTGGTGGCAGAGAAGCGAATAATTGTCAAAGACCTTTATTGTCGCAAACCCAGAAAGGTTTTGCAGAACGATCATCTATTTTTTGTGCGTTTTTCATATGATTTAAGAGAAGGAACAAGTGAATATAAAGCTTCAATTTCATAGTTTAGAAAAGAGATTATTTGCCCTCAGTCTCAGCGTGAAATCTTTTTCCAGCTGAACTTTACAGATAAATGCTCATTATAGAATTTCTTGCAAAGGGAACAATTGCTGGCGTAGTAATAGCAGCAGAGTATGACATCAAATATGAGAGATGTAACAGATGGAGAATGATTACACCAAACATGACTTCAGTGAGAGAGAGAGAGAGAGAGAGAGAGAGAGGAGAGAGAGAGAGAGAGAGAGAGAGAGAGAGAGAGAGAGAGAGAAACTTCAATTGAATAAGAATGAATAAAATTGTGCTTCTTGTGGGAATTAGGCCAAGGTTATGAGGTTTATCCGGGGTCTTACAGGCAAGGAGACCCTCAAACTTCGGACCAAAACACGTCGACGCCAAATTTTTACATAAGCGGCGGAAAGGACAAAGGACAAGGAAGTTTACGAGGTGTCCACGAAATAATCTTCTGAGGTATTTATGAAGTTTTGTGACAAATTTCTCAGATCTTACAAAAGTATCATTTTTTTTTTTTTTTTTTTTTTTTTTTTTTTTTTTTTTTTTTTTGACTCTATAGAAAGGAAATGATGTATTTCCTTTTCTCGCAAAACCAAGACTCGGCTAGGATACTGGAACAGATTTAAATCCTCTATGAAAAAAAAAAATTACCTTACATCATTTGCAACTTGGGAAATTCTATTTCGCCCTGAAGTTTCGAGACATAATCATTATCCATGAAATATGAACTTAGAACAGAAATAATTTCTCACCATTTCCTTTTATGGAGTAAATACATTGAGGATAGACATATTTTAGCAGACCTGGAAATGAGGTCCACTGATGGAATTATGTGATATGTAATTAATGAACATTTTATTTTCATTCTTTTATTTCATTAACCTTTGAGATTGGTTCTTATGAAGAGGTACTGGAACTCCCCCGCAACATTCCTCAGCATCGACTTAACAATTCACTTTCATTGTAACATTGTAAGTTATCAAAAACCAACTTGGCAGTTAGCGAAATCTTGTTTTCAATCACGAAACCAAGATACCAAATAATACACGAAAACTGTCAACATTTTTCATGGATCAATGCTCATAACTTGCCGGAAAAAATCCCTTTAAATACCCATAAATACCATAACATTTGAGTGGAGTTCTCATTCAAGTTTTTTTTTTTTTTTAAAGCAAAAAAAAAAAAGCAAAAATCAAAAGGAACATCGCGTGAACGAAGAACTTCTTCAGAGGAAAGTCGTAAACATAATTTATGCAGAGAATAAGATTTCACACAAAAAGTGGCAAAAGGAAAACTACGGGAACTACTTTGTGTTTTAATTATCTTTTAGCTTTTTATTTTATCCATGTTTGATATCCAAAAATGCATAATGGAAAGCTCGAGGATTTGGTAAATATTTCCTCTGCAAAGCAAAAGGATTCAAGGCCAACTAAAAGAAACAGCGCTTTCATTTATCTAGCTTTGCTCGGATGTAATTTACAGAAGGGAAATAATTTAGTACTGTGTCTATTTAAGCATTCAGGTTCAGATGGAAGTTGTCTGATTCTTCATTGGGCTTATACATTGATTAATTTACTTATTTATTTACAACTTTTATTTTACATCCAACAACAAAGTTAGAGTGATTCGCTTCCACTAATGTCTGTCTATCAGTTGTTTGGTTTGTATTTTGTTTTGCTCTTCTGTTCAGTAGTTACTTCAAAAACTTATCAACAGGATTCAATGAAAATTTGTCTATAAGTATAGATACGGATCAAAGAAAAGCTGTTTATTCTTGACATGCTTCTATAAATGGATTTGTCCTGTTGTATGCTCTCTCTGAATACTATTTCAATAGTTATTTCCCTATGATTGTGGAGACATGAGAGCTGGACGCATATCTGAATTCATCCTGCAAAGGTCAGTAGATATTCACTTTGTAAAGAATACCGGATTAAAACAAGCTGGGAATAAATAATAACCATTTACACTTTTACTGTACTTTATATCCTTTCTCGATTTTAACTTTCAGGGGAAATGAAAATAACTCATTGGTTGTTCTCCTAAAGCATTCATATTCAAGCGTTATTCATTTATTCATCTATTTGATTGTTTATTAAGCAATACTATTTACGTGCTCTCTCTTTTCTTACCTCGACAATCAAAATCAGAAGGAGGATATTAAACCTCTCAAGTCACCCTGGATAAATATCTGTCTACCAGTTAGTTGGTTTGTTTGTTTTATGACTCTCTGTCCCCGAGATGTCAAAAACATTTTTCACGATTTCAATGACATTTAGTCGATGTGTCGAATATGTGTCAAGGAAAATCCATTTGGTTTCAGCGAATATTTTGTATATGAATGTTGTTTTCATTCTATTCTTAAGTGGTGGGAGAGGAATGGGCTCTGTGAAGGCCTAATGCAGATGAATTCAACATATCTGTTTATAAGAGTTGTTATATTGGCAGCATCGGAAGACGGTCATTATTCATAGTCTCCTTAAGATTAATATTTCTGCTTTTATAGGTATTACTTTATAAAAACATCTGCAACACAATGAAATTTATGAGTGTAATAATGTAATCAACTGATGATATAACTATTATTATTATTATTATTATTATTATTATTATTATTATTATTATTATTATTATTATCATTATTATTATTATTATTATTATTATTATTATTATTATTATTATCATTCGATGAATTTAAAGAAAAATGAACACTGTGAACTTCAGACAATGGAAGTGAATAAAAATTTAAAGGAAAGTCTCCTTTGGAATTCAAAACTAACTGATGAAAGCTCTCAAATATTTGTATGTGGCCTGATGTTTTCATCCTGTTTTATGTACCGAAAAGTTTGAAAAAATGAGAAGTGGAAACTTTTTGTGTGTGATTTTTCATCCCGAATATATAATGAAAATGTATTTCTATTTCACGCGTGAAATTGTCGTCCATTTCAATAAAGCGACAAAAAATTATGAGTTTCTATGTCAGGAAGTGATGGAATGTTCTGCCATATTTTGGCAAGATTGAAATTCCGACGGATAGGGTACAAATTTGATTTGGAAAAAAATATACATAAACGTCTGTACAACTAGATATTATATATATATATATATATATATATATATATATATATATATATATATATGTATATATATATATATATATATATATATATATATATATAGCAGGGTTAAAAAAAGTATTCTTTTAACCCTGATATATAGAAGAATGCGTACACGCTCATACACACATTTTTTTTATATACGTATATAAATTAGAATAAGTATATATATATATATATATATATATATATATATATATATATATATATATATATATATATATATATATATATATATATATATATATATATATATATATATATATTAAAGAAAAAAGACGAATAAGAATCAGTTATAATGTGGACGAAGATATAGTAACGATTCAATCAAAAAATACTGTAAATTTTTAGAACCAGATATACCGGATATCAGGTCGCCTGGGAGACTTATATGACAAATGATTGTTAATTAATAGTTAGTTGAAGCAACGCTTAAGATATGGATGATTAAATATTATATAGTTCAGATCTCTATTCATACCTATGTATACGAGTGATTTAATTTTAAAGGAATTGTTTGATAAAAATTAACCTAAACAAAAACATCATTATTGATTATTCTTAATATCGATTTGCTCCGTTGGTTTCGTTGTTCTTCATACCACTCTAAAATCTACTCCTAGATCCATATTATTTCATCAATTATACTCTTTCTCTCTCTCTCTCTCTCTCTCTCTCTCTCTCTCTCTCTCTCTCTCTCTCTCTCTCTCTCTCTCTCTCTCATATACTCAAGATTCCTCTAGTTTAGGTAAAACATTCAAGTGTTGGCGTTTGTATGCAGAGTGTGACCTTGCCGTTTCCTATTTAAGTTTCATAAGGCTTTGTAATTTACAGCGTGACAAGTTATCAACAGCCTCCAATTCCACTTAAACTTCATTCGTAGTCGGTTGCCTTAAAAGAGTCAGTAAATGAGACGAGTTTCATTCAATCACGTTAAAGTATCATTCACCCAACCAACATCAGGAGCGGCGTGAAATTCCCTTTGAGTTAAGGAAATCAAATTGATTTTCTCATGATAAGGAAATACTTATCTATCTAATGCTTATGTTAAGTATCTCTTTACAAGTTCTGGTAAATCTTTGGATGTTCGTTTGAGTGAAGAGTTTTGCATACATCGCTTATTGTCATTAGTTGATTCAAACAGATTTTCAATGAACTAAATGTACATCTGGTTTCATTAGTTCACCACACCATACCTTAAGGCTTCCTCAGCATACAACCCACCCTTATCTGTTAAACATACGGACAAGGGGTTCTAGTATTATTATTATTATTATTATTATTATTATTATTATTATTATTATTATTATTATTATTATTATTATTATTATTAGCTAAGCGAATAGTAGGATGCTATAAGCCCATAGACTCCAACACCGTAAATTAACCCAGTGAGGAGAGGAAATAAGAATATAGATAAATTATATGAGAAGTAATTTACAATTGAAATGAAATATTTGAAGGCCAGTAACAACAATAAAACTGATCTTTCATACACAAACTATAAAATAAGAATTATGTAAGCCTGTTCAACATAAAATAAAAAATTGTTTCAAGTTTGAATAACAAAAGCAACGATGACATTCTTTAAGATAATGATTCCGACTGACCTTGTTAAAAGTCGAAACCCAAAACTGTACAATATAAAGTAAAAAGAAAACCGCTTAGGAAATGTACTTAATGGCTTCTTTTAACCTATATTGAACCAAGGAATGACATTACTGACAAGAATATATTAACAAAGGAAATAATGATAAGGTTTATTTTATAAATGATTTACCCTCGAGAACGCTCTTATCAACCAACAAATTCGCAGGTGGATGACGCAACAAAGTCAGGCGGTGGCGAAGATACCGAAAAATGACAATTTTCTTTTTCATTATTTGATTTGCCATTGTTGATCAGCGTAATTATACTAACATCAAATTATGCCTTAACTATATACCATTTGACATGAAACTATAAAACAATGAATGATTTGAATCTGTAAAGAATAATGTTTTTCTCCACCCAAGGAAATTTCTTTTGGCAGCGCTGTCTCAAACCCGTCCCACCAACATTTACTATGCTGAGGATTGTTAACTGGGTCATTTGTACAGGGTCATGACTTAATATCCATGTGTTCTAATGAAGAAAGGAAATCTTAAACACTTTTATAAATAAAGTTAGGTTGCTTCCAATATGATGTGGGGAAATTCACACGATTTTCTCATAAAAATATCCATTTATAATAAGGAAACGACAGTTCGACAGCTTACCAATTTTCTAGCCTCTACATTCGTAGTACTCTTTCTTAACCCACGTGGTTGTCAAAATAATAATTGACTTTATTAGCAGGGACAAGGTACCTCTGATGCCATCTATCGACAGTAAAGTAAAACTCGTTACAATTTGAGGGAGGGAGTTAGAGCTGGAGGGGGTGCGTTATTATCCCTTTCGGAATGTGGCAATCTTGATATTCTACGTATTTCCCCCAAAAAATACAAGCCATGCAAAGAAACGTTAATTATTATCTGGTTTCATGAAAACATAATTGAAAATGTGATTAAATAACGATTTAATGACTTGATTGTCTCACCGATTTGAGTACATGTGGCACAATCTAGTAACAACCCCCCCCCCCCCCCGGACCCCAAGATTTAATTGAACTAACAATTATTCGCTGAGGATATATGTCTGACATTTATTGTGAATTTTGCAATTTCCAAAGGAGGATTGTGTTGGGCTCAGGCAACAAGGAACCACAAGCTCGTAAGCGTCGGTTTTCTAGAAAATTTCTGCCCAAATTGCAACCGAATTAAAGTAATGAATATTATAATAAGGTGTTGACGGAGGTAATTAGCAATTTAGTAGCCTACTGTTAAGGCCATCTATTGGCCAGGAAAGTAAACAGTATGTAGAGCTCTTTAATCCTTGCGTTTGGAATCTTCCATGACGTCATTTTTGGTTAGGAATTAGCCAAAATAGCCTTCCTGATAGGAACTAAATATAAATTATACCCGAAACACGTTTCTACATAAGTATCAATCAACCAACCTTTTCCAATTGGATATAATCATTGATAAGAGGTAGAAATACTGATTCTGGTCATATTAAGAGAAGCACGGGATTACGTCATTAAAAGGAATTACTAAAACAAATGTCATAATTACAGTGATACTTGTAAGTTTTGGCAATTATATGTATAGATAATAGGTATTACTAAAATATATGAAGCAAATCTCAATATTTTGCAAGAAAATAGTTGGAACTCAACCATAGGGTAAAAACCCCAAGTTTAAAGAAAATGTATTTATGTCAATATTAAATTCATTGTCAGCTCATCATAAGCACAATTATTATAGATATCAATCCTTTACGAAGTGTGCCTTGTTATATACACTACATTTTGCTTATCAGATGGCATATTACTGTTAAGAGTCGACCACAATCTGTTGTGCTTTTTATAGTGAAAATCCATTGTTGATATTCTACCAAAAGTTGATGCATATACATATACCCTTGTGAGAATCTGCATGAAAGACATTTATTTTGAAAACACAATTACATTTCAAATGTTTAAATTGACTATTATTATCGTATAACAAAATCATAGATACAACTTATACAAAATCGACATATATAGAATAACAAAGATTTATTACTTAGAAACATTGCTTCTACACCTCTATTTGATATATATATATATATATATATATATATATATATATATATATATATATATATATATATATATATATATATATATGTGTGTGTGTGTGTGTGTGTGTGTGTGTGTGTGTGTGTGTGTGTATTCAAATAAGCCATAAATATTTTTGATACATTAATGTCTGGATTCTCTTAACGACCTAGGGATCAAAGCCCCAGGCGAAATCACACAATGACAAGAGCTTGTGACCGGCCTGGAATCGAACCCTAGTCGGCAAGCTTGTAGCTTGCCGACCAGGGTTCGATTCCCGGCCGGTCACAAGCTCTTGTCTTTGTGTGATTTCGCCTGGGACTTTGATCCCTAGGTCGTTAAGAGAATCCAGACATTAATGTATCAAAAATATATATGGCTTATTTGAATATGAAAAACACGTCTAAATGTGCAAAATTTATCATATATGTATATATATATATATATATATATATATATATATATATATATATATATATATATATATATATATATATATATATATATATAAAATTATGCATAAGTACAGTTTATAAATATATATATATATATATATATATATATATATATATATATATATATATATATATATATATATATATATATATATATATATATATATATATATATATGTATAAATTGTAGATTTAAAGGCTTTTAATTTCTTCTGTCCCAGTCGGTATGTTTCCTCTTCATGCTTTTAGGATTACATGAGAGTTCAGGAAGTTGCAGGAGATTGCTGCTTCCTTCTAGTTTCTGTGCATTAATTATGTCCTGAATTTCCTTTCATTAAATATAAAAATGAAATAAATGGCGGGAAACATTACGAGCGTTTGGGCCAATTCAAGCTTATTTTCTTTCACTGTGGAATGATCTTCCTAATCGGGTAGTTGAATCAGTAGAACTTCAAAAGTTCAAAGTTGGAGCAAATGCTTTTTTGTTGACCAGGCGGACAAGAGTTTTTTATAGTTTATTTATGACATATTTGTTTTTTACTTTATTAATAGTTTATATATGACATATCTGTTTTGACGTTGTTACTTTTTTTTTTACAATGAATTATTGTTAATTTGTTCTCTTCATTTATTTATTTCCTTATTTCCTCTCCTCACTGAGCTATTTTTCCCAATTGGAGCCCCTGGGCTTATAGCATCTTGCTTTCCCAACTAGGGTTGTAGCTGGGATAATAATAATAATAATAATAATAATAATAATAATAATAATAATAATAATAATAATAATAATAATTCTCTTTGGAATGGTTTTTATCACAGAACATCTCCCCCAATTGAAGAACAGTAGTAAATTTAAATAAGGTCATGTTTCCTTGTGTGTGTTTTTATTCTCGGGGTCTCTTCGATTTGCACAACCAATCTTACTGACTTCGTTAATGAAATTTGCTTCAGATTATTTGTACAACCGAGTGTGTTTATTTCAGTCTGTTTGTCTCACCGACTGCCTGTCTGCTCGCCCACAACACACCCACGTCTTTCCGTTGTCTTTAGAAACTGACAATCAGGCAATTGACGTCATACAATGAAGTTCAACTTATATTCTGGATTTGCCAATAACAGTGAATTTTTTATTTCTTATCTATAAACATGATAGAAATTGTTTTCGATACATGTCAAATAC
>NC_090736.1:25595946-25600946 GCF_036898095.1 Palaemon carinicauda | reverse complement strand
AGACTGTACCCTTCTTTACCAACTTCTCTAAAGGGGAAAGGGGTAGATGGTGAAATATTAGACAAAATAGCAAACATCTATGCCTCTACCTTAACAAATTGGAACCCTTATTGCAATTAGGAATTATTTTCAGGTAAGATTCATAATCTTAAGTTCCGGTTCATGATGTCTGGGCTTCCCTGACAATAAACAAAAGCTAGACTTCTACCTAGAATTTTTTGTCTAGCCATGCTGATTGCAGCCAGATACTTCCATAGATCATAACGCCAACTCGTGATATGAGCCCTTTGTTCACGATGAATCTCCTAGGGAATACAGTAAGACAACCAGAGCGCTAAATCATGGGTCATCGATATGTCTGGAATGTGTTGCAAAGATTAAGGTTTAACCCTAATATTTGGTATACAATTTTAGAAAAAAAGATTTCTAAACACTCATCGAGCGACAATCGGCAAAGAAGAGTGACGTAGCTCGTAAGCTTGCAAATGAGGAGTACAAATGTACAATGCATCCTAAATTGATGGAGCAGCGCATAATATGAACATTTCCACAACAAATATATTCACATATCACTCACCACGTGGCGGGCTAGCCGGCTCGCACATATATAAAGAGGCCATACGGGTATAGCATTAAGAGCGACCCCTTTGTTGGCCAGCATTGCCAAAAATGATTTGAAGGGGTGAATATACCCAAAACGTCCAATAAACTGCCCTCAGGACACCCCGCACCACCACCTGCACCTGTCTGGGCCCAAACCTCACTAACGAATGTCAAACAAGACATGTTTGCACCCAATGAGTCACCCCCAGTGTGCTGATAGATGAACTGCCAACCACACTAGGTCACAACCTGGGCCAGGATGGGTCATCAGACAGTGAAAGCCTACCAATCGTGACCATGGGGGAAGAGATGGAACTGGAGGCAGAAGTAGCCCCATCACCCTCCACAGAGGAGGATGAGCTGGTGGACAACGAGGACACAACCCCCTGCCCAAGAGGGTGGAAAGGGACCTTGGGGAATGGCTCCAGAACTACCAATACCTGTACGACTGCAAAGCACCCGGGTACACAAATATGGCAAAGATGATATGGTCGATTACCGAGAACACTCGCCCACTAACAGCCCAACTGACCTACAAAGAGGTTGCATGGTGGCTGCAAACAAAGAGGACAAAACCAGCTCAACGAACTCCTTGAATAGTTGCCATTCGATCTTCGGATAATTTGGGTGCAGGTTAGGGTCTTTGTTTGACAGCATAGCAGAAGGTTCTTCTTATGTAAATAGAGTACACGCCATGCTAGTTACCCCTTTACCCAGAGTGTAGGTGCCTTGACCTTCTGTGCTCAATACTTCTTGTAGTTATAAACAACTACCTGGAAGAGGAAGTACTGATCTAAGATCTGCTGCATCATGACAGGGTTGTCTTTGATGAGGCAGGGTGTCACACACTGTTGTAGGATCACTATGGGTGTGGTGGCTGCAGATTGGAGGGTGTTGTTCCAGGGTCCTACCTGTCATGGCGGATATCTCCAAGGTTTAGTTCAGTAACCCCCATTATATTCAATCTTCTGTAGGTCGTATCGCATATTGTCAGTCGCTCTACAGATGTTTAATGGCCATGCGCATGTTCCTGCAATATTGCCGGAATCATGAGAAGTTTACAATGAATATTTCCTATTACTGCGCCATGTTCCTATCATTAATTCTGTCAGTTAGTCTACGTTTGCACAACCTTTGCACAACCTTTACATGCTCCCAGTGCCATGTCACTCAAACCTTCATTGATGCTTGACAACCCATCATTCCATCATTCGAATAGTCGTTCGAGACACAAATTTGTCAATTGTCGTACTCACCACCTACCGATGGTCACATTTTCTGGAGGTATATGGCAACAATCATCGTTGCTTGACAAAAAAAAAATAGCAAGTGGCAGTCCATCCTAAGTATTAAGATCATTTTATTTAATCCCTTATGGTGGTAACAGAGCCTGGAGAGGTATGAATGGATCGCACCTAAACTGTTGTGAATTGGGTCACTTTCTCTGATAAATGGAATATCATGACCAAGATAGAAGGAAATAGGAGGTAATGAGCTGAGGGCTAAGATGGATAGAATACGTAAATAGAGGAATAACATTAGCCACAAATGCAAATATTTCTTTCTTTAAATCTACTCGTAAGTCTCCTTCTATGCTTTAACAAATGACGGAAATTTATACACCAATGAAAATGACAAACGTCAACACTTCTCTACTTAGCTATCAGATGGAGGGAAGAAGAAGAGAATGCATGAATTCGAAGCCAAGCAGACAAGACAACTAGAGTTTAACCGTTAAGGTACATGTAGAGCAATGGCCTCTGAAGTAATGCAACAAGTAGCGATTAATAATCCCCGGTAATGACGTTGGCAAACTCAACCAGGTTCTCTTGGGATCAGTTATGTCCCACAAACGGAATCACTTGGTTCCATTTCTGTAAGTTAATTAGGTTTTGAAAATGGATGACTGTAAATGATGGCTCTGCGACAAATTCAGTAATCATTATTATTCTCTTATGCACAAATTCAAACAAAAACAAAATAATTCATCTACGCACATTTAAAAAGAAACATAAAGGCATACCTACAAGTGTCCAGTCATTATTTGAACGAGTGATCACTATGAAAAAGCCAATGGCTTTAGTATAATTCACTGAATATCAATGGGGTATTGGCAACGTCTTTAGCCACCCTGCACTCTAATGCAGAAAAAATATCAAATATACTCATACATATATACAAATATGCATATGGAGTAACACCACACACACGAGCGCATATATATATATATATATATATATATATATATATATATATATATATATATATATATATATATATATATATACATACATATATATATATATATATATATATATATATATATATATATATATATATATATATATATATATATATATATATGTATATATATATAGATAGATAGATATATATATTTATATATATATATATATATATATATATATATATATATATATATATATATATATATATATATATATATATATATATATATATATACATCGTCAATACACCTCAAGATATGTAATATAAATCCTGGTTTATTATCCTTTAACAATTTTTTCTAGGGCTTATAAAATTCTAACCTACGAATTGAGTAAATTTGGCTCGCAATTCCATTTAGAATATAAGCAACTCTAAACCTAGAAGCAAGCTGATAGTTGATCTACGATGATGACAATTGGTTTTCCGTCCAGATTAAAATAGGAAATTTGTTTAAAACTTGTTATAATCCTTTACAATTCTCAGAAGATTTACTATTTATACCTCTAAAAGCTGCTCTCTCTCTCTCTCTCTCTCTCTATCTCTCTCTCTCTCTCTCTCTCTCTCTCTCTCTCTCTCTCTCTCTAGATTCGTCTTGTTGAGATCAAACGTTTATGTGTTGATCTTTGAAAGCAAAGTGTGACATTACCGTTTCCTTTTCAAGGTTCATGAGGTTTTGTCATTTACAGCGTGACAAGTTATCAACAGCCTTCAATTCCACTGAAACTTCATTTGTAGTCGGTTGTTTTGAAAGTCATTAAATGAAACGAGTTTCATTCATTCCCGTTACAGCATCATTCACACAACAAACATCAGGAGCGGCGTGCAATTCAAATTCCCTTTGAGTGAAGGAAATCAAATTAATGTTCTCATAACACAAAAAATTAATTATCTATCCATTCCTCATGATAAATATCTATTTCCAAATTCGGGTAAATCTTTCCATGTTCATTTTTGCAGTGAGTTTTACGCACAAAGCACAGTATCATCTGTTAATTAAAATAAAATTTCAATGGACTGAATATTTGTGTGTTTTTTTTTTTTTTTTTTTTTTTTTAGTTCCCCAACCAAACCTTTAGCATCCTTTTGTTGCCAACCGTCTTCCATTTCTCATGCCTCAAGTCTTGTGTTTTATTAAGATTATTTCGGTGGTAAATTAACATACCAAGATGAAGGTGTATTTTCATAAAATACATAACCTTCCTCTAGGTTTAGTAGGCGACATTAGGTCGCGCACAAATACATGAATACAGGATTTAGAGGAGATTAAAAAAATGTCGATCATTTTAGGGGTTAATATGAATGACTACATTTGACTAGATTCACCTTGGAACTGCCTGAAAAAAAAAAAATTAACGAATAATGAAATCTTTACTGAATTAGGAAAAAGTCTTTCTATGATCAATTTGTTCTTGTAAAAGAATAAAAATCAGTATCTGAACCCAAACCTTTTATGCCTTGTCAAGAACCAATGAATGAAGGAGAAATAGTTAGATAAAAATATCTTGATAATTATAAGGAAAATTCATACTTGAAACACGCCCACAAGATACGAAAAAGACGTTCCGAATTCTCTTAGTTTCCACAGTCGCAAAGAGTCGTGAATAGATAATTGAAATAAAATCGAGTTATATATTAGATTTCATGATGTTGTCGTTAGAAATTACGGTTGCAATAGTTTCTCTGAGGAAGTAATCGGCAGTTTCAGAAAATTGTTGGAGAACCAGGAAACCTCTAATTTGGCCAGGATCTGATCTTCGTAAGAGCTAATAGGTTACCCCCAAGCACTACTAAATAATGTGTTACCCCACCCTCTTATCAACTCAGTCGGCAAATGGAGTATTATACCACACACAATGTCCGTTAAAATAATCACAGACTCCCTTATCCTAAAATCGGAACTAGCGCAAAGCTACATTAGGTACAGTTGGCTTTATCAATTCTGATACACCTCACTAGAAGCTAAGGAAATGTATGTCACTGTACAGTGTAGCATGTAACAATGTATTTAGCAAAAAGAGAAGCTATTGGCAACGCTGCCTTTAAAACAAAGTTGCTAAGTTAGTACAAAAGAAATCAAAAGTTTATTTATTAATATTATGAAACGCTGTAAAGAAAAATTATTGTTATTAGCTTGACACTTCGAAATATCA
>NC_090736.1:25565946-25590946 GCF_036898095.1 Palaemon carinicauda | reverse complement strand
GCCCCTCCCTCGTTGGTACTATGACGGAGACAGACCCTACTACAGCGGTCACCCCATTGAAACTTTCACCGTTCGCCACCGCAGAGGCGTTTGCTTGGTTTCAACGCGCAGAAGTCCACTTCCGTATCAGGGGCGTGACTCGCTCAACCACCAAAGCGGATTATGTTCTCGCGGCGATACCCGAGGACACCTTCCCAGAAATATCCGACTGGCTTTGTGAACAAGGAGACACCCCAATAGCGTATGACGCCCTGAAAACATACCTTCTGCAGCAGTACTCGCCGTCGCCAGCCGCCCGTATAGCAAAGCTTTTTCAGCTCTCGCAACAACCGTTGGGGGACCAAAGGGCTTCGCTTGCCCTTAGGGAAATGACCAGTATCACTCGCCTTCAACCTGCCGCAGATGGCTCTCCTCGTGAGGTGAACCTACTCTGTGCCCTTTGGATACGCCGTTTACCCGAACCTGTACGCGCTGCCATACCCGATGTCGATAGTTTACCCATGAAGGACTTGATGACCAAAGCCGATGCCCTTATGGACAGCCACTTCAAGACCTCCATCAACGCCTCCACCCCTGACGACGAGGATGCCTATTCAACGTCAACCGAAGCTGACATGAATGCCGTAAGACATACACGCCTAACCCGTGACGTGCCGAAGCGGCGACAAAGCCGCCCCCACCCACCAATCGCTCGCACTCCAACGAACGACTTCTACAGCCACTTACTACCTCCCATCCGCCGCAGTTTTGCTACTACCACTTCAGATTCGGGGCAACCGCGAAGAAATGTGCCAAGGATTGTCAGTGGCCAAAAAACGTGTAAGTAGGCCATCACTTGAGGGCGGTGGCCTCCCATGTTTCTAATCTTTTCTTTTTACAGGATGCAGGAACGGGCGTGCGATTTTTGGTAGACACGGGTGCTTGTCGTTCTCTTTTGCCAAGGAAACTCTTCAAGGCACGACGTAGTCTGTCTACATCTGCCAACGTCCGCTTAGTAGCTGCCAACAGATCTGCGATACCCACCTACGGTTGCGAGATCCTCACATTATCTTTCGGAAACGGTAAATTCAATGGGAAGTTTCTCGTTGCTGACGTCACAATGCCAATCCTCGGTGCGGATTTCCTCTCTCATTTCCATCTTCTGGTCGATGTCGCCCACCGACGATTGGTCAACGCAGACTCGTACTTGTCGACACCTCTTCAACCCTCCCCCTCTAACCTCGCTCTCCACATCAGCGCACCCGCGGATGCCTACGCCCACCTCCTCACGTCGTACCCGGAAGTTTTCCGTCTAGAACTTCGCCGAATGCCCACGGTTCCTGACAAGCGCGGTATTTATCACCATATCAAGACGACGGGACCCCCGGTCTTCGCAAAATTCAGACGTCTGGCACCGGAACGATTGGCAGCCGCCAAACAGACGTTCGCAGAAATTGAGAAAATGGGGCTTTGCAAAAAGGACTTCAGCCCATGGTCGTCGCCCTTACTCATCGTTCTGAAGAAAGACGGCTCCCTCCGTCCGTCCGGGGATTACAGGCGCCTGAACATGCAAACAGAACAGGAGCACTACCCCCTCCCAAACATTGCCTACGTGACCTCCTACCTGCACAAAGCGAAGGTTTTTTCTACGCTCGACCTCCTGAAGGGGTATTATCAGGTGCCTATGAACCCAGAAGACATCCCCAAGACCGCCATCACCACTCCGTTTAGTACATACACCTTCAATTACTCCTGTTTTGGCCTTCGTAATGCTGGGGCAACGTTCCAACGTCTCATGGATGGCATCTTAGGGGACCTCCCTTTCTGTGTATGTTATGTGGACGACATACTTGTTTTCTCCTCCTCAAAAGAGGAACACCTTCGTCACCTGCGCATCGTGCTCGACCGCCTGCAACAAAACGGCCTTGTAGTCCGGTACGACAAGTGTACCTTTTGCACCAACGAAGTATCGTTCTTAGGGCACCGTATCACTCCTGAAGGAGTCCATCCCCTCCATGAGAAGGTAGCAGCCGTTCAGAATTTCCCCGCGCCCTCGACCGTCAAAGCTCTGCAGGAATTCTTGGGCATGATCAACTATTATCAACGGTTTCTGCCAGCCATTGCCACCACTCTTGCTCCCCTTTACGCCTCCCTTAAGGGCAAGCTGAAGGACATGAAGTGGGGTCCCCTTCAAAAAGCAGCCTTCTGCAATGCAAAGAAGGCCCTATCAACTGCTGCGGCTCTCACTTTTCCTATCCCACACCTCCCTCTTCTTCTCTCCACCGATGCCAGCGACGTCACTATTAGTGCAATACTCGAGAAGGTGGTCAAAGGCTCGCCCCGCCCATTGGCCTTCTTCAGCAGAAAACTGTCCAAAGGCAGAATCGGGTTATTCTGCCTTCTATCGAGAATTGTTGGCGGTGCACTTGGCTGTCCGTCACTTTCGCCATTTCTTAGAAGGTACGCCCTTCGTCATTCGCACGGACCACATGCCTCTTGTGCACGCCTTCACTCGACAGTGTGATGCCTGGTCCGCCCGTCAACGCCGACATCTCTCCGCCTTGGCTGAATACAATTGCACCCTCCAATACGTCCCTGGGAAAATGAATCCCATTGCCGATGCCCTGTCAAGAAACACGTTGGCTGCCGCTCAACTGGGATTGGATTACAACGCCCTGGCTAAAGCCCAACGACAGGATCCAGAGTATCAAGCTTGTAGGACATCCTGCACGTCCCTCCGTTGGGAAGACTTTCCCCTTGAAAACTCCAACACCACCCTCCTTTGTGACGTCAGTACTGGTAGACCGCGACCTTGGATTCCTTCTCCCATGCGCCGACAAGTGTTTGATTTCATTCACTGCCTTTCACATCCCTCGTGCCGTTCTACTGCTCAGCTGCTGAAGGTAAAGTTCATTTGGCACGGCATTTTTTTTTATTAAGGATGTTAAGGATTGGGTCCACGCCTGTACTTCTTGCCAAATTTCCAAAGTACATCGACACACGGATTCAGGAGTGGGCACCTTTCCTCAACCTCAGCGTCGTTTCGCACACATTCACGTCGATGTTGTAGGCCCCCTACCCACATCACAAGGACATCCTTACCTGTTTACCGTTATCGACCGCTCCAGTCGTTGGCCTGAAGCCATTCCCATGGAAACTGCAACGTCCGCCTCATGTACATCTGCATTACTCTCTGGATGGATTTCAAGATTCGGTATCCCTGAGCATATTACTTCTGACAGGGGAACCATTTTCACATCTCAATTGTGGACGTCATTAGCGAATCTCCTGGGAATCACCCTACATCAGACAACGGCCTACAACCCCGCTGCCAATGGAATGGTTGAACGTTTACACCACACCCTTAAAGCAGCTTTGATGTCCCGCTGCAAGAATTGCAACAGGTTTACACAGCTTCCCTGGGTCCTCCTGGGACTAAGGACCACTCCTAAAGACACCCTCGACGTCTCGGCAGCTGAAATGGTGTATGGCGACCCGTTGGTCGTCCCTGCCGAATTTTTCCTTCTACAACCTCCTCCGACGATCTCCAGCGCATACATCACGTTGTGGGAAAATTTACTCCGTGCCGCCAGACTTACAAGCCCCCAGCGAAGCATCACATACCAATGGACTTGCACTCTGCAACGCACGTCTTCCTGCGCAACGACACCAGCAAGCCACCACTAACACCCCCTTACACGGGCCTTTTCCTTGTGATCCGACGCAGTCCGAAAGCATTCCTCCTAAACATTCGGGGCAAAGAAGACTGGGTCTCCATTGATCGTCTAAAACCTGCTTATCTTCTGCCAGATGACCCGCCTACAGTTCACCCCGCTAGATCAGGGCACCCTATTTAACATGTACAGTATGTCATTTTTAGGGGGGGGGGGAGCCATGTACCAACTGTGTTTCACACAATTGTACATAATTCCTTTTGTATATATTATGCTTGTATCTTCGCTCTTCCCTCACACTAAAACGAACATGAAAATTCATGTCTGGTTTTTCCTCTGTAATATTGTCTGTCTTGTGAACTTGTTATGTCCTGTTGCCTTGAGGTTTTGTATATAAGGAGAGAGTTCTAAAATAATATAACTCAGTCGTTTCGAACCTGCCTTTGAGTTCATAACCTTACTCGGCGCTGTCACAAAGGTATCTTTGGCCTTATATGGACAACGGTGTCCACACACAATTATACATAACGTATAAATATTGCCAACTTGGCTGTGATTATTATTTTATTTTGTGTGTTTTTTTTTTTTTTTTTTTTTTGTACTGTTTACGAACTGTGTTGTGTCGGGTTTGTGAGGGTATTTTTGAGTATTGGCGACGGTGTCCGTGCTCACACATGTATTTACTGTATATTTTGTTTTTGACGATTTAGGTTTGGGGATTTGTTTGTCTGTCTTTAGTATTAAGGTTTTGTGATTGATAGTTTTTGGTTATTTGAGGGTTCTTTTTTGTTTTAGTTTGTAAGTAATATAGTATTAAGGTCATGTTTTGTTTTTTTGTCCTTTTGTCTAAGAGTCCAGTTTATGATAACGTAAGGGGAAAGTTTGTTTTGTAGAGACAATTGTCAGTTAGTGTGATCAAGGATGTGGAGGTTGTTATTACAACATCCCGCCACATTATTTTGGCGCCCGAACAGGGACTGCCGAGGTCGGATAGGACGCTGGACTCTTGGACAAAGGACTGCATTAGGTTAAGAAATTAGATATAAGACTGAAAAATGGATGAGTAGAACAAGTTACTGAGAGAGGAATTGTGGTTGGTTAAAGAACGAGAGCAGAAGTTGATAGTTGAGATATAGAGGTTGCTAGTAGAGAATTAGAGGTTGAATTGTGAGAATGGGGAGATGCAAAGGAAACTGAGGAAAATTCAATGAACTGTAGAGAGAGTGGAAGAGGGTGTTGAGACGAGGATGCGAGAGAATGAAGAACGAATGGAGAAACTAATGGAAGCTATGATGGGGCAAGTAATGGGAATGATGAAAACTTTCATGGGTGAAGGCGCAGTCGGAGGAGTGTCCTCAGCTTTAGGTAAAGGGTTGATAGTGAAAGATAAAGCGAAAGTAAGTGATAATGGGAAAGGGAGTGCTAGTGATAGTAATAGTGATAGTGAAGTTAAAGGAACTAGGTATGGTATGGATGAACAGGAAGGTGAGAGGAAAGATGAAAGGAAAGTTGAAAGTGAAGTGAAGAAAGAGAAGAAAAAGTGTCAGGATGAGAGCGAGGATGATCGTGAATGGGTGAAAGTGGTAAGTAAGAAAAAGGGTAAGAAGGAAATGGTTAAGATAGTAATTTAAGTGTTGAAGTTGATTCATTATATTCAAATGAGGAAGAAGGCAACAAGAGAGTAGGGAGTGAAGATAGTGAGAATGAAGTTGAAGTTTGTAAGACAGTGTTTATGAGAGAGGCACCGAGGTGTGAAAGATTCAATGAGCATAGTAGTAGGGATGTGTTTGATTTTTTTAGGGAGTATGAGAGGTATTATCAGGATAAGTATGGTGATAGTAAGAGAGTTTGGGCTAGGGAGTTATGAGAATATATGACTGGGTATTTGTTGACGATGTATGGTGTGATAATGAGTGTAGGGGATGTTGATTATGAAAGTGTGAAAAAGAGAATAATTGAGCAGGTAAAACGTATGAAAGGGAGTGTTAGGTATAAGCTAGAGAATAATTTTGATGAGGCACGTAAGGAATGCAGGAGAAGCGATATCGATGTATGTATGTAGGTTGGAAACTTTAGCTAGGAAGAAGTATGGGGATGAAGGCATAAATGAGAATAAGGAGTTAATGAGGAAAATTTTTGTGACAGTACCTAAGAAAGTGTGTGAATTTTTTAATTTAAAAAGGAAGGAAAAAATAAGGTGGACGCAAGACAGATTGACATGGGATGATAACTAGAGATAGTTGAGGACTACGAGTTAGATAGATGTATGAAAGAGAGTAAATCTGTGAGTGTAAGAACTGGAATGGAGGAAAGTGTAATAGAATATGGTAGTTATAAGGATGCAATTTTGAGAGGGCCAATGAGGAATGCTAGTCAGGTAATGGATAGGAGTGTTAGGGCAAGTAACAGAGGAACTGTGCAAGCAAATGGTGGATTTAGGTAGGGTAATTGGCACAATAGGGATAAGAGTGTAAGTTCGCAACGAGGTATGTCAAATAGTCGTGTCCTTGATGAAAAGTTTTATAGGTGTGGGAAAGTAGGGCATAAGAAGAATGAATGTAGATGGGCGTTAGGAGGATGTTTCGGGTGTGGAGAGACAGGGCATCGTATTAGTGAGTATAAGAAAGAGAAAAGGGGTAAAATGTTATCGGTGTGGTATGACTGGTCACATAGCGAGGGGATGTCGTAGTAATCGTATGAATGTGATTTGTGGTAATTGTGATAAGGATGGTCATTATGCTAGAATGTGCAAGGAGCCGTGAGGTAAGTGTACTGAATGTGGTGTAGATGGGCATATAGCTAGGGTTTGTAGAAAAAAGGGATTAAGTCAGCCAGAATGTTCGGGAAGCTAGAGTGTAAGAGGGTTCAACTGGGTGGATCCTTCTGTGTGTGTGGAAGGAATAGGATCAATGTTCGTGAGAATGGGATGAATAATTGGTTGGAAATGAGTAAGTATGAACCTAGTATGCATGAGAAGTTAGGGCTGGAAAATAAGCAATTAATATTAGTTGAATATAGGAATAAAATCCTTTGAAAATTTTTAGTGAGGATAAAGTACAAGGGAAAGTTATAGGCATATGTAGGAACCAGCTTAAGTATGATAGGGGTATAAATGTACAAGTCTGTATGGAAGATAAAGGTGTTAATACAGATGAATCATGGCTGAGTATGAATGATACCTATGGTGTGCGAGGCTTTTCCTTAGATGATATAAATGAAAGAATGTTTTTGATGAAATGGATGAACAGTTTACAGAAATGAGTGTAATTTTAGGGCCAGATGAGAACGAGGTAGATAGGATTATAAATCATATATTAGATGATTGGGATTTACATAGGAATAGTGTTAATGTAGCGAATGATTGTGATAAGGAAGAAGTGAATGAGAGATTGTATGAAGGCCCAGTTACTCGGAACAGAGGTCCCGTTCCCGACTGCGACTAGGTAATGAAAAAAATAATGTGTTGTGTGAGAAAGATTTGGCAAAGTAAGGGGGTAGGAATGTGGGGGATTAAATTTTGTTTTATTTTTATTTATTTTTGTTTTTTTGCCAAATCCAGAGAGAGAGAGAGAGAGAGAGAGAGAGAGAGAGAGAGAGAGAGAGAGAGAGAGAGAGAGAGAGAGAGAGAGATTGTGTTAGCGAGCAAAAGGTAGTTAGTGCATTGTTTGTTTGTTGTGAGAAAGACTGTTGGTATAAATGAGATTGTTTGTTTATGTTTTAGTTAGGTTACGGCACTGGTGAATGACTTGGGTGAATGATTTTTTTGATTAACTGCGACTTGAAGCAGTTGTGTTATTTGATTGCTGGATTATATTTCTTATTTTTTACCAGCGCGGAAGTGTTGATAAATTTTCTGAGCTGTAATTCCTCCTTTGGAGAGAGTTCCCTTGAATGTTTACTTGATTGTTGACAACTTGGCCTGTAACAGAACTTGATACGACTGCTCAGATTTATTTACTTGTTGACGACTTGGACTACGATTATGATTATGATTTGAATGCTCTTAACGATTTTATTGATATTGATGCCATAATGACCCAGCCCATTTTGAAGGATTTTCCATTTGGATCACTGATGATAAAGATTGTGATGATGTTGATGACTATGATTAATTAGTCCCGATATAGGATGTGAGTGTGGTAATTTGACTCGGTGTACTACCGTTTGCCAATAAGTTGTGGCAGTGGGCTATGAAGGTCTCTTGGGCCTTATATGGACAACGGTGTCCTCACATAATTATGCATACTGTGTAAATATTGCAAACTTGGCTGTGATTATTATTTTATTTTTTGTGTTTTTTTTTTTTTTTTTTTACTGTTTACGAACTGTGTTGTGTTGGGTTTTTGAGGGTATTTTTGAGTACTGGCGACGGTGTCCATGCTTACACATGTATTTACTGTATATTTTGTTTTTGAAGATTTAGGTTTGGGGATTTGTTTGTCTGTCTTTAGTATTAAGGTTTTGTGATTGACAGTTTTTGGTTATTTGAATGTTTTTTTTTTTTTTTTTTTTGTAAGTAAGTATTAAGGTCCTGTTTCGTTTTTTTGTCGTTTTGTCTGAGTCCAGTTTATGATAACGTAAATGGAAAGTTTGTTTTGTAAAAACAATTGTCAGTTAGTGTGACCAAGGGTGTGATGAATGTTATTGCAACCTTCCGCCACAGAGTGAATGGTAGTTCACGAGGTTATTCTTTCCTTTTACCGTTGTGTTACATTTCTGTGTCGTTGTTGATGAATGGGTCATATATGTGTTTGGTGTAATGCGCTTGTGGTTTGATATCTTCCCATTTAAAGTGATATTTGTGTTATTTGTTTGTAAATAAATGTTTAACATGGCTCTTGCAGTGCCTTATGATTCCCCACTCCTTTAATATCACTGTTACATATAATTGCTAGCTCTGGCAGTGAAGAAAACTTAAAGAACTTTGCCACCGCTGGGTCTGTGCGTAACATTTGGCGACCTTGCAAGGATCCTGTAAAACCAGTATTTTCAGGATCCCCAGAGCGTCCGTAAATTTATGTAAACAAATAGTGAAGGAGGTGGTAATTATCAGTTTCGCTAGTTATAATATTTCTTTGACAAAATTACTGATACAGAGGCAGTCACAGTGTTTAATGTTTCGGAGTTTTCCCTTAGTCCTGATTGGGAGGAGAAGATAGGTGATCTTAGTAAAAGCCATTTAATGATAATTAGTAAATATCTTGGGTTGGGTTTTGTCGCAGCTGTGAGGAAGGGGAGTTTGTTGCTTCAGGTAATGAAGGCTATGCAGGGTAGAATAGCAGGTCCTAGTTTAGCTTAATCAGAGTCAATTGAGGATAATATAGCTTTACAAAGGATAGAAATGGAAAAGTTAAAGTTACAGTTAGAACTGGATAAGACTAAAGTAGCTAATAGGGAAAGAGAGAAACTTCATGAGAGGGAACGGGTAAAGGTTAAGTTCGATCAGAAAAAAAAAATGGAAAAGCTTAAAATAGCACAGGAGCAGGTTAGAGTAGAACAGGAGAAGGTTAGGTATGATCAGGAAAAAGAATTGAAAATTAGGAGACTGGAACATGAATTAAAGGTGCTTCGGCTGAAGCTACTAGATGCAGGAGATAGGTTTAATATTGGCAGCACAATTAAGCTGGTACCGATATTTAATGAATTCGATGTTGCAAAATTTTTCTCTGCATTCGAAAAATTAGCTAGAAAACTGAGTTGGCCGGAATCAATGTGGACTACCTTAGTTCAATGCAGATTGATCGGTAAGGCACAGAAGGTTTATGCAGCACTAAGTGAAGAGACAAATACGGAGTACGAACAGGTCAAATAATAATATTGAAGGCTTATGACTGGTACCAAAGGTGTACTGTCAACGCTTTCGTAACTTGAGTTAACAGTATAACTGCACATTTGTTGAATTTGCCAGAGAGAAGGTAAATGCATTTTTAGATTGGTTTAAAGTGAAAGGGATTATTGATTATGAAAGTTTAAAGGAACTAATATTAATTGACGAGTTTAAGAATCATTTTAGAATGAAACTTGAAGTACATTTAGAGGACTTGAAATTAAATATTATAGAAGCAGTAGTGGTTGCTGCGGAAGAATATACCTCATCGCATAAGTCAGTATATCGTTTTTCAGAAAGACTCGATAAATGGGGTAAAGATAAGAAGGGCGAGAAAGCAGCGGTAACGTCTAGTAAGTCGGATAGAGGGAGTTCTCCAAAGAAGGCAAAGTCATCACCAAGTAGGGGAGAAAGTGAAATCATTTTTTTTTTTTTTTTTTTTTTGCAGGAAAAAAGGGCCATTGTACTGCCTAGAAAGGGCAGAGTAAGTCAAAGCCAGTAGGCTTGATTGGTAAGGTTGCTGGGAACAGGTCCCAGGTAAGCAATTGCTTCAGTAAGAATGTTGCATATGGCGAGGTTTTCGCTAAAGACGGTCAGGGTCTGGAAGGCGGGAGAGTGTACTACGGGACACTGGCGTGGCCCGTCGGTAATCTTACTATCCTCATTGCCCCGGGACTTCAGAGAGGAGGAGCTTGAGTATGTAGTATTAGGTGGATTTCCTAATACAGTAGTAGTGTGTCCTCTGGGTGAGTTTTGGGTAGACTCAAGGTGGATTAATGGACCTACGAAATTGGCAATGGTGGATGTATTACCCATAAGCAATGATGACATTGTGTTGGCTAATGACATAGAGGCAGATACGGTATGTGATTGCCCGGTTGTGCAATGCAGGTATGCTGACCCCGTTAGTGTAATTGGTTGTAACTCGCTCGGCAGTGCATTCATCTGGGATAGAGGATGAAGAATTAGACTTAGATAGTATAGAGGAACTGTCAGAGGGAGGGTTTATGGGTTAAGTGCTTCTGCGAGTCCTAGTATGGTCTCTCTCTCTGAGTGGGATAGCTCAGTTAGGTGGGATAGGGAATCACTTATGTTAGCTCAGAAGGAGGAGTTTGTAGAATTAGGAGTGAAGGTAGACTGATTTCAGTAGACCACGGTATCTGTGGGATGAGGGCCTCCTCCTGTGGGTGAGTAGGTCAACTAGGGCTCTGTCTGATGATTGGGAGGTAAGGAAACAGGTGGTAATGCCCCATAAATAAAGGGACAAGATTTTATGGTTGGACACGAGGATGTGTTCGCAGGTCACTTTGGAATTGGAAAGTCTTTTAGGAAAATTGCTGAATACTTTTAATGGCCAAAGATGAGATCTGAAGTAAAAAGGTTTGTTAATTCTTGCAAAACTTGTCAACTGGCTGGTACACCAATTCAGAAAATCCCTAAGGCACCTTTAAAACCTATTCCAGAAGTGGGGAAACCTTTTCAGGAAATTTTGATTGACATTGTAAGCTCATTGCCTTAAACCAGCAGTGATTATCAATACATACTGATTATAATGGATCGAATGTCTAGGTATCCAGAAGCAGTTCCCTTCAGGAGTTTTAAGAGTAAGCAGGTCATAAATGCATTAAAAAATTTCTTTTCCAGGTTTGGTTTGCCAGGTTTGGTTTGCCGGGACTAATTTTACAAGCAGAGATTTTTGTAAAAGTTTACAGGAGTTGCAGGTCCAACACATCAGGTCATCGCCTTACCATCCAAAAAGCCAGGGACAGATTGAGCGATTCCATCAGATGCTAAAATCAATGTTAAAAAAATATTGTGGGGAAAATCCAGGAGGATGGGATAAAGTTCTCCCGTATTTACTTTTTTCTTTTAGGTCCGTACCAAGTGATGTAATGGGTTTCACCCCCTTTGAATTAGTTTCTGGTCACAAGGTAAGGGGTCCCTTGGATGTGATGAGAGAGAGAGTTGGGAGGGGAATCATCCTAAATTAAGCTTGATAGAATTCTGGAGAGAGTCCTGGAGTAAGTTAACTAGGGCATGGGAACTTGCTAAGAATAATCTAGTAATTGGTCAGGGGAAGATGAAGGAAAAGTATGACGTAAAGACCAGAGATAGGGAATTTCAGGTTGGGGATAGGGTATTTGCTCTGCTGTCAATTCCAGGAAATCCCTTAATTAATGGCAAAGTTTTCAGGTCCATGGAAGGTTTCAAAGGCAGTTAGTAGTCTTAACTATCTGATAGACACGCCAGACCGGCGACGTATCAAATATGACATGCAAATATGTTGAAACCTTTTGTTGAACGTGAGTGTAAGGAACCCATCTTATTACTTAATAGGGTTGAGCCTAAGGTTGTATATCTCAGTATTGATATGCAATGGCCCAGGAATAATCAGGAAATGTTACGTAATTTGTCAGAAAATTTGCTACACCTAGAAAGGGACCAGAGGGAGTCTGTGGTAAATTTATGTGAGTCTTTTCCAGAATTATTTCAGGATTCTCCAGTGCTTACCAATGTATTGAGTCACGATGTGGAAGTGGTAAATGCTAAGCCCATGAAGCAAGCTCCTTACAGGAACAATCCAGTAAAAAGGAAGATTATTGATAAGGAAGCAGAGTATATATTGGAGTACAATTTAATTGAAGACAGAAATAGTCCATGGCCTTCTCCTGTAGTCTTGGTGAAGAAGGAGGGAGGTGAGTACCGGATGTGCTTTAATTATAGGGGAATTGATGCAGTCATTGAGGCTGACAGCTTTCCTCTTCCTCGAGTAGAGGACTGTATTAATGATATAAGGAATGCCCTGTATATTAGTAAGTTTGATTTGTAAAAAGGGTATTACCAAGTTCCATTGACAAAGCGGGCCTGGGAGGTATCTGCATTTGCAACTCATTAAGGGTTATAAGCCTGTAAAGTTATGCCTTTTGGCATGAAATACGCCTCAGCTACGTTCCAGCGTTTGATGAATAAGATTGTGGGTAGACTGGAAGGAGTAGTGTTCTATGTTGATGATATCATAGTGTATAGCCATGACTGGGCTACACCCTTAAAGAGGATGGAAAAACTGTTTTTTAACTCAAACAAGCAGGGTTAGCGATTAATTTGGCAAAGTGTGACATAGTAAAGGTGAGGGTAGTTTACTTAGGACATGAAGTAAGTCAGGGTAAAGTACTAACAAAGTCTGCAAATGTAGAGGCAATTGTAAATTTTCAGGTGCCGAAAAACAAGAAAGCCAGTCACAGGTTTCTGGGAATGATAGGCTACTATAGAAGATTTATAATAATTTTTTCCCAAATAGCTAATCCTTTGACGAATTTGTTGCATAATGGTGTGGAAATACATTGGTCGAGCATATGTCAAGAATTGTTTGATAAGTTAAAATCCACCTTATTAACCAATCCAATTTTGAAAGCCCCTAATTTTCAGGTCCCATTCAAGTTGGCAATAGGTACATGTGATGTAGGTGTTGGAGATGTCTTATGACAGGAGGAGGACAAGGTAGAACATCCAGTAGCTTTCTTTTCAAAGGAATTAACAAAACCACAACAAAATTATTCCACGATAGAGAAGGAGACCTTGAGCCTGATTCTCGCACTTGAACATTTTGAGGTTTATCTTTCCAGCTGCAGGATACCGATTGAAGTCTTGACGGATCATAATCCTTTAACCTTTTTGAAAAAGTTTAAGAGTCACAATCAGAGATTGCGTAGATGGAGCTTATTATTGCAAGAATGGAGTCTGGATATCAAGCACATCTATGGAAAAGAAAATGTCGTTTCAGATGCCCTATCCCGCTAATTTCTTGTGATAATGAAATTTTTCTTATTTCAGGAAATTGTGTTTTTTTTTCTTTTTTTATGTTGCTAGGATGACACACTAGTTGTAGTTTTATAATTATTAGTGTTCAGATTATATTTTGAAGGGTAAAGTAACGAGCTAGTTTTGATAAACTAAATATGGGTTGCTTTGACCTAAGACTGTATCTATCGATTTTTATTCCCTAAAATCTTTTATTTAAGGGGGAAAATGTAACGAACTTTCTCGAGGTTTTTGGTTGAATTTTCATAATGGGTAAAGTAATATTTTGAGTGTCACCTAAAGTCACTTTAATTTAATTTTCTTTGCATCGCCATCTAATGGTTGATGTGTTAGGTTCTAAGATTGGTACGTCACCCATGGAGTGTTTTGTTTTGTTTTCCATGTTGTCCGTGGGGGAGTGGGGGGGGGGGAAGTGACGAGGGACCTTTTTTTTGGAGGTAAATGTGGGTGAGGGAATAAGCTGCCATCGTAAAACTTGAAGGACTCACCGTGGGGCGGCTCTTCAAGTGGGAGTAATCCAGTGTCTCTAGTGAAGGAGGCAGTGGAGGATTTGATCGCCCCCTGTAGAGGAGCAGCTTAGCAGCAGTTGAATGCTCTTACTTTCTCCTGTACATGGTGAGAGTTTGCAGTAATTGTGTGAGTGCTATCGGTGGGGAGAAGGACTCTCCATAGGCCAGAATTCATCGCTACTGAATTCAGGAAGGCTAAGACCCATCTGTAGTATGGTTAGGGTAGTGATTTTGGTTTGCCCCTTTCATCTCTGAAGGAGTAGAGGACGGCGCCGTTAGTGATTTTTTGCTGCTGTTTGTGTCGCGCTACATGGTTAGCGTAATCAAGGTCTCACCCACGATTGGTTCTTCGACTTTATTCATCTTTTTGTGAAAGCTCAGATCAGGAATTTTTATTTTGGTATAAACGAAGGTTAACTGTTATTGTGATTTATGTGTATTGTGGGAATAGGAAGCTTCGCATAGATTTGTATGGAAAAGGGTAGAGTTAAGGTTCCGAGACTTTCTTGCTCTTTTCTCTCTTCGTAAATGTAATTGTGTAAGTGTCGGGTGAATGGTAGTTTGCGAGGTTATTCTTTCATTTTACTGTTGTCTTGTCTTTCCGTGTCGTTGTTGATGTATGGTTCCTATATGTGTTTGGTGTAATGCGCTTGTGGTTTGATATCTTCCCATTTAAAGTGATTTTTGTGTTATTTGTTTGTAAATAAATATTTTATATGGCTCTTGCAGTATGTTATGATTACCCACTCCTTTGATATCACTGTTACATATAATTGTAAGCTCCGGCTTTGGAGGAAACTTAAGGAACTTGGCTCCCCACTGGGTCTGTGCGTAACAATATATATATATATATATATATATATATATATATATATATATATATATATATATATATATATATATATATATATATATATATATATATATATATATTTATATATATATATACAAGTATATATATATATATATATATATATATATATATATATATATATATATATATATATATATATATATATATATATATACATATATATATATATACACATATCTATATATATATATATCTATATGTATATATATATATATATCTATATATATATATATATATATATATATATATATATATATATATATATATATATATATATTTATATATATATATATATATATATATATATATATATTATACATATATACACACATATATAAATATATATATATATATATATATATATATATATATATATATATATATATATATATATATATATATATATATATATATATATATACATATATATATATACATATATACACACATATATATATATATATATATATATATATATAGATATATATATATATATATATATATATATATATATATATATATATATATATATATATATATATATATTACTAAAACAGTAAGCATAAGTATAATTATATCAACTCTACATATTAAACGATAGCACCATTAAGGTAATATTTCTTTCTTTTATATGAGGTTAAAAGACTATAGTTTTAGGATTATTGAAATACTGATATACAAGTCAGAAGAATAACGAACAATGATATACATATTTATTGATAATACATTTCTCGTTGTAATAGAGTTTTACACTCCACAAATATCAGTTTATTCCTTAAAATTCTTAAGTAATAAGGCAAATTAATAAAATTTCCAAGGTATCTTTGCCAGTAAATAAGACCAAATTTTGTATCTTGTCTTTACTACATGCAAATAACTGTTTCCCTTGATATAGACGCGTGAAAGAAGTAGAAAGAAGTTTAATTCTTTTCTTGAGAGACAAAAAATACCGTACTCTTACGCAAACAAGAGTTTAACAAACAGTACTCCAGAAACAACCATGCAAGTTTCCTATGTAAAAAAAAAAAAAATCCTTATAATACGATGCATTCTTAGAACGCGAGCACAAGCCTTCGTTAGCATTGCAAATATTTGCTTAATTTTATTGCCGAGTGTGTTACATGTAAATAAAGAAAGCCACAAAAGAATGTCGTTATGTTTTTACCCGGAATTAGGTTCGTCTACCAGCAAACGACAGGTCCGGCACAACAGCTGCCTCCAGTGAATAACAGCAGGGAAAGCAACAATTGCACAACGGTGTTATTGCAACTGGTGTTCAATATCGAAGCGCTAACAAGTTGCTCTACGAGCAATGGAGTCCGGAGAGTAGAACGTAATAGGTTGAATTATTCACCTTCGGCCTCTTGTCTTCTTAATTCAGCCATGTCCGACCAACATGGTCGGGGAGAAAAGATTCTTCGGGCTTCGATGAAGTTGTTGGGTTTTGGGAGCAGGAATCACTTGTGATTCTTCCATTGTAAATTTATGAATAAGAAAATTCTTTAGCTCTTTTCAAATATATTCAACTTAGGTGTTCCAGCGTTGATTGAAGCTGCTGTACTTTACTGGATATTCTTAAGTTTTAAAAAACCTTTAAATACAATGTTTTTCTTATGGAAAGAATGAAAAGACATCTTATCGAATTGTTAGAGATCTGAAAACAAGAAAAATTCTGATAGAGGAAAATGCATGTGTGGATTGAAACTGCACCACATTGTATTTTTCCAACACTCAATCATTGGTTTCTGATTTTAGAGAAGGATTTCGTGATATTATGCAAGACTCGTGTAATCACATAAAAGTATAAGAAATAGAAAAGAACAACGAAATTTTATATGAAGAGAACGATGAAAAAAAAAAAAAACACACAAATCTGATAATCTTAAAAAGAAGAAATAAAGAGTTTTACCGCTGATCAACCCCCAAATCATGAGCGACAGCGGAGAGACAAAGTAAACACAAAGCCAGATGAGGATCAACAAATTTCCAAAAAACTGACCAGAGGAAAGATGTGGTACCACGTGCGGTCCTTAATACTGGGCATTAATAAGATTAATAAGCATAATGAAATTGCTCAAGAATAATTACGATCGTTGGTTGGAAGGAGCGTGGAGGAAATGATCGCTTCTGAGCTAAAACATATTTTACATTTTTGAATCCACAACATTATATAAATCTTGAATAATTGAATAAAGATGATCTTGCTAATGAAGTGATTGTTGCTTACAGTCATTATTTTATATATACAATCACACATACACGCACACACACACACACACACACACACATATATATATATATATATATATATATATATATATATATATATATATATATATATATATAGAATGATTAAGAGAAAAAGAGAGTAATGGCTGACAGTAGGGATGTAAATACCATACTGACCCCCTTAGAAGCTGCAACCAGCCATTGCATCGACTGGGCTAAGTATTACAGTCCTCTGCTCACGTTTAGTAAGACCGTGGATCACTCCCATGCGTACCGCCAACCACTCTACCTAATTGGAAGTTTGGCACTTTCACCGTTTGAGAAAAATGAAGTAAGCCTCGTCCTAAAGACATGGGGAGAAACTCGTAGGTTGTTCCCCTCTAAATGGGGAAAGATGTAGATGATGAAATAATATAGAGCAAACATCTACGCCTTTACCTTTGCAAAAATTTCAATTCTTCTTGCAATTAGCAATCATTTTTGCATGCATTTACTAATCTCAATACGCGATCCACCGTGACTGTGACGCATGACAATGAACAAATATTAAGACCATTAATCCCTTGTGATGTTGACAACAACGTACTACATTAATACCGTTGAATATGTAAGACTGGAATAATTCTCTCTCTGTCTGTCTCTCTCTCTCTCTCTCTCTCTCTCTCTCTCTCTCTCTCTCTCTCTCTCTCTCTCTCTCTCTCTCTCTCTGAGTGTTTTTGTATGCTGGTGAGTAAGTACACTTGTGTGACCCGATAAATATCCTGATTTAATGCGGATAACAAAAGGTTATCGAGTGCAATATAGCTACAAGTTTTTGTGAATAGTCGGTAATTAGTTTGAGGTCAGAAAAGTGGGATAGAACGTCTGCATAGGATAGCTATCTTGTGAATTACTAAAACTCTGATCAAGATTGCGCTCTATAATACAGGCAAAGCTTGGAGGGATATTGCTGCAATCAGCAAAAGTAAATTCCATGAGTTGGCGAAACAAGAACTAGACCGTCTGATAACAGAGGTCAGAAGTAACTCTGACCAGTGGGACGGAAAAATATTCGCAGACATATTGAAACAATATGATCCAACCAACTGGAGCAAATCTGCGGAAAACATCAGCAAAATAATAGAAGAAATTCCAAAAAAGATGCAAGTGATAAAGAGAGTTATAAAGAAAGTTCACATCAATCAACACATTCCATCATAGAACAATAAGAAGTCCAATATGGTAAATATGCTGATTGATGCATTGGGAAAAAGAATGCCAAAATTGTGCAATACATATAAGATATGGTATTCCATTATTAATCCTCTACAACTGATCAGAATATGCAATGCCTGTCATGTTCCAACACACTCTACATATGTTGAAATACAGCAAAAAATAAAAAATAAAGACACAAGGTATTCTGTTAAACATGCTTAGTCTGGATAGAAAATATAATTAAGTCGAGACTAAATCTGCAAATAGTTGAAGAAGAAGAAGAAGAAGAAGAAGAAGAAGAAGAAGAAGAAGAAGAAGAAGAAGAAGAAGAAGAAGAACAGGATTTGTATAAGGGTGCAGAGGAAATCATTGATATAACTTATGATGCCATCTAACAACATACTTACGAAGAAATAGAATATCCTATGGAAACAAATAATAGACCCAAGAGACTCTAACCGGACCTACATACTTTTAGGGAAGAGCAAGAACAAAAAAAAAAAAAAAGATATAGTCAGCAATTTGCTGAAAAGAGGGAATTGCAGATTTGGAGAAAGATGCTACTACAAGCATCCAAATATATTGTATGCCCTAATTATGAAATATATGGTAAATGTGCGTATTTAGACGGATATGGAGACGAATGCAGAGATCTCCATCCAAAAATATGCAAAAACCTAAAAGAGGGAAAAGGATGCAAATTCAACAAAAAATGTCGATATATGCATCCTGCAACGATGAATGAAAGTAAGGAAACTCGGCCAACAGCAAAGAAAAATTCAAGCAAAAATGAAAAAAAAAAAAGAAAAAAAAAAGCCGAGTATATACCACGCTATGCACAAATGCCCCCAAGATATGATGCCTTTCAACCCAAATATGCACATTTAGAGCCCAACTACAAAGAATGCATCTATAATGCCAAGGGTTGGTGCAGATATGGGGATAATTGCAGGTATAAACACAAAAATGAATACGAAGGAAAAGTGCAAATATAATAAAAAAGTTGGATTTTTTAATGGCAGAATTCCTGGAAATGGAAAAAAGAAAATCATATCAGAACAGGAAGGAAGCATGGGAGAATCCATATTATTACCAATATTAAATAATGGGGATGAAACACAAACCATAATAGTGATGAATGCACAGGGTTAAGTTGCGAGTAACTCTAAAAGGAAAATAGAGTTCTTAGAAAAACTAACCCAAATTGAAAAAAATAGATATATCAAATATAAGTGAAACATAGTATTCCCAAGAGACTAGCAGGGTTTCCAAACATTTAGATCAGACAGAATAAATAGGAATCAAGGGGAACTGCATTATATGGAGGAGACATAAATCAAGGAAAAGTCTGTGAAAAATACACCAAAGCAGAATGTGAATTTGAATTTGAATTTGGAAAACTAATGAATATTGTAGTTTACAGACCCCGAATTACTAAGGAGTTTGACATAATAATAGAAAAAAAAAATAGATGATATAAGTAGAAACCATAAAGACTGGAATATACTCTTATTCCGAGATTTTAACTTTCCTTTTGTGGATTGGAAAGAATGAATAGAAGAAAGTGGTTGTATATTTGCAAATAAAATAGAGAGTAATAGTAGCACAAAAGATAAGAGGCCATTTGAAAAGCTTCAAGATATGCTATCAGAACATAATATGCAAACAATAAACCACATTCCAACAAGAAAGGAAAATGTCCTAGATCTAGTATTTGTGAATGAGGTGAATTATGTTAAAAAAATAATAGTCATAGAATTAATAGTCAATTCCAAAGCAAGTGATCATAGAGATAATCAAAGCACAAAAATATAATTTTTATAGTAAGAATATAAAATGGTCAGAAATAAATGAAGAACTGAACAAAGAATGGAAAAATTTACTCGTAAGTGATAATATACAGGTAAATATGGACATACTGTACAAAATACTTGAGAAAATTGTTGAAAAATATGTACTGAAAAAAAAAAAAAAACAATATACAACAGACATGTATACCAAGAGACAGAAGGATCCTATTCCAGAAAATTAGAAAGTGAAAGAAAAATCTTATAAAAGAAACAAATGTGTGGAAAATTGATAGAAATAAAAAGTAAGATAGAAAATGCAAAACAAAAGATTATACAATCGAAAGAAAATGAAAAATACGGTACTTAGAAGAAAGGACACTTCAAAATATAAAAAAAAAAAAAATTACCTTACTCCTATGCAAAAATGATGTATAAAGGGAGATTAGAAATAGGCCCTCTAAGAATTGAAAGACGGTTAACGAATAAAAAAAGGAAATATGCAACATATTAGCAGAAAAATATAGGAGTGAGTTCATGCCAAGAATTGCGAATGAGAATAATGAAACAGAAACGAGAGAAGAAAATGTTGAATATTTAACGGATATAGATATTAATGCAGCAGACATTGTCGATGCTATAAGCGAAATGAAAAATGGATCAGCAGCCGGACCAGATGGAGTTCCAGCGATTTTGTTAAAAAAAACTGCACACACTATTGCGAAGCTACTTGCAATACTGCTAAGACAAAGTGTAGATATGAGCGAGATATATGTTAAACATAAATTAGCTTATATAACCCCTATTTCAAAAGTGGATCAAGACTAAAGGCAGGTAATTATAGACATGTTAGTCTAACATCACATAATATGAAAGTGAATGAGAGTGTAATAAAAAAAGAAAATAATAAATCACTTGGTTAAAAATAATTTGTTTAATATAGGTCATCACGGTTTTGTGCCTAGAAAAAGTACACAAACCCAACTGATAGCACACTATGAAAACATATACAAAAATATGATAAACTAAAAAGACACAGATGTGATCTATCTAGATTTTGCAAAAGCCTTGATAAGGTAGACCATAATATATTAGAGAAAAAATGAGAAAGCATAATATTGTGGGAAAGATAGGAAAATAGGTAAAAGAATTCCTGCAAAACAGAAAACATATAGTGGTAGCAAATGACAAGAAATCAGATGAAGATCAGGTAATATCTGACATGCCACAAGGTAAGGTATTAGCTGCACTACTGTTTGTTATTATTATCTCAGACATAGACTGTGATGTTGAAAACTCTATAGTGAAAAGTTTCGCCGATGACGCAAGAATTAGTAGAGAAATTACTTGTGATGAAGATAGGAACTCACTACAAAGAGATCTAAACAAAATATATTAATTGGCGGAGATAAATAGGCTGGTATTCAACTCCTATAAATTCGAATCAATAAATTATGGAAACAGAAGAAATGGTATAAGCATGCAAGGGACCTAATAACAAGACAATCACAAACAAGGAAGCAATTAAAGATCTTGGTGTAATGTTAAATAGGAATATGTTATGCAACGACCAAATAGCAACACTGTTGGCTAAATGTAAAGCAAAAATGGGAATGTTATTCAGACACTTTAAAACAAGAAAAGCTGAACACATGGTTATGCTTTACAAAACTTATGTACGTAGTACACTCGAGTGCTGCAATGTGATATGGTACCGACACTACCAAAAGGATATTGCACAAATAGAGAGTGTATAAAAGTCCTATACTGCTAGAATAGAAGAAGTTAAGGACCTTGATTACTGGGAAAGACTACAATTTTTAAAACTATACAGTCTTGATAGGAGAAGGGAACGCTACATGATAATGCAAGCATGGAAGCAAATAGATGGAATTACTGAAAACATCATGGAGCTAAAAATATCCGAAAAAGCAAACCGAGGTAGATTAATAGTGCCAAAAACTATACCAGGAAAACTAAGGAAGGCGCACTGGACATTTATCCACTACGCACCAGCATCGATAATGCAGCGACTATTTAATGTGCTGCCAGCTCATCTAAGAAACATATCAGTAGTGAGCGTAGATGTGTTTAAGAATAAGCTCGATGAATACCTATGATGCATCCCAGACCATCCAAGAATGGAAGATGCAAAATACACCGGAAGATGCATTAACAACTTTCAGGTGGATATATGAGGTGCCGCACACTGAGGGACCTGGGGAACCCAAACATAGAATAACGCAATAAGGTAAGGTAAGGTAAGTCTCTCTCTCTCTCTCTCTCTCTCTCTCTCTCTCTCTCTCTCTCTCTCTCTCTCTCTCATTTTTTCTATACATGATCACTGAGATGTTCTTGAAATTTTTGCTCCTCTTCTCATGGTTATTGTTATAACTAGGGCATCCTCTCTCTCTCTCTCTCTCTCTCTCTCTCTCTCTCTCTCTCTCTCTCTCTCTCTCTCTCTCTCTCTCTCTCTCTCTCTCTCTCTCTCAACTGTTCTGAATTGGGTCACGTCCTCTGATAGGTGGAACATTATGAGCAAGACAGAAAGAATGGTTGTGGTGGACTGGTGGTAGCGTCCTTGCCGGGTGATTGCCAGACTGGGGTTCGAGTTATGTTCTGACTCGTTTGTTCATTTGGTCGCTACAACCTCACCGTCCTTGTGAGCTAAGGATGCGGGGTTTGAGGGAGCCTATAGGTCTATCTGCTGAAACATTAGCAGCCATTACTAGGCCCTCCCTTGGTCCTAGTTTGGGTTGAGAGGGGGCTTTGGCGCTGATCATATGTAATAGGGTCAGTCTCTAGGGCATTGCCCTGCCTGATAGGGCAATGTTACTGTCCCTTGCCTCTGCCATTCTTGAGCAGCCTTTATACCTTTAAGTGTGAGGTAATGGGATGTAATGAGCTAAAGGTAAGATGAATAGAAGACATATATTTGCTGTTTGTAAATAAAGAAACAATTTGTAGCAATATATTATTTTGATTATTATTATTTTTTAAGATAAAATACTATTTGGAAAAGCCGGATTCAATAGGGCCAAGAGCTACAACAAGAAAAATAGCCCAGTGGGGAAAAAATAAGTAATTAAGCAAGCGAAGTAATGAACAATTGCAAGAAGTTATTTTAAGATCAGTAACAACATTAAAGTGAATATTTCATATATACACTATTAAAACATCAAAATCGACAAGAGGAGGAGAAAAAACATGATACAGTGTGCCTGAGTGTACCTTCAAATAAGAGAACTCTATTTCAATCTTTAATACCATCATAGGCATTTGATACACTTAAAAACTTGCAGTAAAAAAAAAAAAAAAAAAAAAGTAAATTTCGAGTAACTTTTATTCAAGGATTTTTACCGTTTTAAAAACGGACATCAGGACGCAAAAGAGTGAAATTACGGTCACCAACCCGTAAAAGATAATAATATAGTAGGATGAAATTACGGTCGCCTGTATTTTACTGAAATACGGTTGAGAACAATATATTTTTACGCAGAATTTCCGATAAAAATTACGGTTTTTTTTTTCTAACAGTGTAGCAAATGTTTTAACTACATATTTACTGTCTTCAGATTAAATCTAATCCTCCGTCAATGCTTTAAAGAAATGACACACATTGATAAAAGCAGTGAAAAAGACAAAAGTTATATCTTTCTTCCTAACTCTCCGATGAAGGGAAGAAGAGATATCAATTCCAAGAAGGCAAACTCAAAAGAAAACCAGAGTTGAGCAGTTATTTCTGATATACTGTAATGGCTCCTGAAATGATGCGATGAATAGCGATTAATAATCCTGGTAGTGACGTCGGTAAACAGTTAGATTCTCTTAGGATCAATTATGGCCCACAATCGGAATCACTTAGTTCCATTTCAGTAAGTTACCTAAGGTCACGTATTTCGAGAATGGATGACTTTAAATAAGAGATCTGGGAATATTCATAGGACAGAATGTGGAACCATCAACCTCCCTTCGTGATCACATGGTAAAAATGTGATTGGTAACGTCTTTTGATACTACACACTCCATGTGTAGAAAGAAGAATGATAAATATATGGATGAATGTGTATAATGCACATCCACACATATTCTTATAATATATAAATATATATATATATATATATATATATATATATATATATATATATATATATATATATATATATGTATATATATATATATATATATATATATATATATATATATATATATATATACATACACACACACACACACACACACACACACACACACATATATATATATATATATATATATATATATATATATATATATATATATATATATATATATATATATATATATATATATATATATATATATATATATATGTGTGTGTGTGTGTGTGTGTGTGCGTGTGTGTGTATGTTCTTTATTATTAGGAGACATTACTTATATACACACATCAGGATACATGACATACAGCCAAGTTTATTAGTGTGAAACTAGCTTATAGCGCGTTTTAAATTTTTACTTATAAACTGAGTAAGCAACACTAGGCTAAAAGCAAACTAAAAGTAACTGATCTAAGATGATGCTGAAATTAGTTTGTCCTTGGGTTAACTTAAACATCTTCAGATTTTTTTTTAATATGTTGGATAATTTGTCAGGATCACTAATGAGTTGATAAAGCTCAGAGAATAAGTAAAATAAATCAATAAAACCTTTATTCTTCGACATTCTTACTCTTATGGGCGTCAATTCTACAGTTTATGGGATGTATGAATACAGGTACGATGCCAAATACCATCTAATAAACCGATCAAAGCTCAAGTTGCAAACGTTCATCTTTGCGCTCTTGGCAGCCACCTTATGTCAAGTAATTAGAGACTAACAATAACCAGGAGGGTTGTAATGTCACAATTGCTGTTGATAAGTCAGGAAATGAGGATATTATTATTATTATTATTATTATTATTATTATTATTATTATTATTATTATTATTATTACTTGCTAAGCTACAGCCCTAGTTGGAAAAGCAGGATGCTAAAAGCCCAAGTGCTCTAACAGGGAAAATAGCTAAGTGAGGAAAGGAAATAAAGAAAAACTTCATGAAGTTTAAGAGCAATAAAAACATTAAATT
>NC_090736.1:25550946-25560946 GCF_036898095.1 Palaemon carinicauda | reverse complement strand
CATTATTCTCGTCAATTCTTGGATGTCATAAAGTAAATATTGTACAGTATTATAGAATGGTTAGCTTTTGCATATCAGCTGTATGTTGGGCAAAATATTTTTATATTACTCTTATGTACCAATGTATGATTTGTATGTTATTTTGTCAATAAAATCTAATTTAATCTATGCTATAATCCAAATTGATTCTCGCAGTGACTTTTTATCATGTTTGCTGTTATTGCTCCGTAGTATATTAGGTATTTTTTCTTGAATTATTGATGTTCATATGTATAAAAAAAACCTCCTTAACGTTATTATATTTTCTAAAATTTACACGCAAGATATACTGTTCTAAAAGGATTAAAATATATTACACAGTTCATAGAATAGAATAAAGACAAGATGTGTTGAAATATTAGGACTATTTGCTTTCGTATCGCATCTATAATGCAATTATATTTAAAACATTTTTATATACTAAATATACTTACTTGTTTATTGAGTGGGTTTTTTATATATGAAGTATTGTGTATGCGTTCCTGAGAGGGAAAAGTATCTTTTGAAATGCGTGCTTGTGCGCATTCATATTTAACATTCGTTAGTTTATGCATACTAACGAAACAAATGAAACAAATAAAAGGAAATTTTTGTAAAAAGTAGAAAGGATATTAAGTAAAAAAAAAAAAAATTAATGGTGTTAGTAACAGCATAAAACCAAGACTTTATCGGGTGCTAACATTCTGAAAGTTTGGTAAAAAGTCTCAAAAATAAAATGGAAAAGATGGCCAATTTTATCAACTCTTTAGAAAGAATATTATTATTATTATTATTATTATTATTATTATTATTATTATTATTATTATTATTATTATTATTATTATTATTACTTGCTAAGCTAGAACCCTAGTTAGAAAACAAACAGGATGCTATAAGCCCAGGGGCTCCTACAGGGAAAATAGCACAGCGAGGAAAGAAAACAAGGAAAAATCAAATATTTCAAGAAGAGTATCAACATTAAAATAAATATTTCGTGTATAAACTATAAAAATAAATAAGATAGAATAATGTGCCCAAGTGCACCCTTAAGCAAAAGATCTCTAATATAAAGGATTTCGTTGGAAATACAGTAGCAAAATATAAACAAAAATATTATGGCAGTCATAATGTTTTGAAATAGTTCATCAAAACCAGTTTTTGAAAACAAAGAATGGCATGTTGGATTCGAATAAGGAATTGCCGGGTCTCATTAAACAACGAGACAGTTTTGCAGTTTTTATAGAATTATACAGATTTGAAGATGTTTCTTGGAAAGAAATCTAAATATCCAGTTTCCACAAGAGAATATCGCTTCGAGAAGTCATTAAAATGGGATAAAAATTTTCTCCGTTAACAAAGATGAATGTCAAATTACCCAAATTCCAGTTATTGGAGAATATTAGAGTTGTGGTGGACGATGTGGTAACGTTCCTAATCAGTGATCGCCAGACTAGAGTTCGAGTCCCTTTCTAACTCGTTAGCTTACCATCCTTGTAAGCTAAGGTTGGGAGGGTTGGGGGAGCCCATATGTCTATCTACTGAGTCGTCAGCAGCCATTGCCTGGCTCCCTTGGTCCAAGAATGGGTGGAGAGTGGTTTTGGGCACTGATCATATGTGATATGGTCCGTCTCCAGGGCATTGTCCTGGTTGATAGGACAACGTCACTGTCCCTTGCCCTGCCATTCATGGGAGGCCTTTAAACCTTTAAACCTTTGTTACAGTTGTTGAGAATTAAACGAAAGCGTTCTTCGATAAATTATAAATAATACTAGTAAGTAATGGTGACAAGCATTTTATTTCAATAGATAATAGTGTGTAAAATGCAGTCTTACAAATTCAATGTTCTTCAAATATTTTAATTTTCCTAGTTTCCTTTCCTCACTGGGCTATTTTCGTTGTTGGAGCCCCTGGGCTTATAGCATCCTTCTTTTCCAACTAGGTCTGTAGCTTAGCATGTAATATTGATAATAATAATAACACATTCTCCGGAAAAATATGTTTTGCAAACGGGTTGATTAAACGATAGTATTTTCCAAATATATGGGAATCGAGAAAATCCCGAGAAGTTTCTTCACCAAACATTAAAACATGGTGCTTCATCACCTCAAATATGTAGCTATCGATGTAAGAGTCATGTTCATCAAGAAATGGGTTTTGTTGTGTAAATAACGCAAAGATCTATCTACGAATGCCATAGTTTGAGCTTCCGTTTGATATCATTGTGCACCATGTACCCGTGTCCTCAATCCGTTGGAACGCCAGATTGAAGGTAATCAGAGGTTTAAAAATGTCAACCCTAAAAGTAACAGACACAGAAAACGGTCATCAGAGAATTGTCCATGCTTCCCTGGTTTAGCGTCTTCTAGAAATTTGTGTTTATCTTTTCGTAGGACGAAAATTCTCTTCAACAACTTCCCTATTGAAAGCCATCTCACATGCAAGTGCAATGAATTTTCTATTTCAGAATCGATGTATTTCCACAATTCAGCAAACACACATAAGATAAATTTGTTCGATTTGTAAAGCGGTTGATTTCACAAAAGCTGTAAAAGTATTATCTACTTCCTCAACACGCTGTCAAATATAATACATCATCATTAGAAACCAAAGTTAAGACATCCCTTTATTACCGGTCAGACAATCTGCCCTAAATTTCCCAGAACCTCAACTAAAATCTAAAAGTTAGGGACCAATTCGCGGTCCCCCTAAAATGGTTTCCAAGTGTCATAGACTGCTATAGGAGCAGACCTTAGTTTGAGAACCGCTGGGAGTCTAGCCCAGTGAGAAAAGGAAATAAACATCAGGAGACGTAATAAACAATTAAAATAAAATATTCTAAGAACAATAACAACAATAAAATAGATCTCTCATCTATAAATTATAAAAATTTAGGAAAACTAAAATGATAATAATAATAATAATAATAATAATAATAATAATAATAATAATAATAATAATAATAATAATAATAATAAGAAGAAGAAGAAGAAGAAGAACAAGAAGAAGAAGAAGAAGAAGAAGAAGAAGAAATAATAATAATAATAATAATAATAATAATAATAATAATAATAATAATAATAATAATAATGATAATAATAATAAGAGAAGCTGTCCTAAGCCCGGAGAAGGTAAATCTAACAAAGGTGTTTATTACCAGTCGACTATTGTTTGTGTGGGCGTGACTGTAGCGTATCTTAAGGATAGACACACGATGAATATCATCTACAAGGTTTAAACTCTTAAGGTAATTACCTTAGTTTGGGGTAATTTTCATGGTTTCAAGGTAATTCTAAGATCATTTTGGTTTTACTAGCTTAAAACTTAGGGAAATTTGAAAAGTTTTGAGGTAATCTAAAGTAAAAAGCAACAGCACTTAAGGTAATAGCCACATGGCATATGCTCGAGTTTAAACCCTGATCATATATGAAGATCGTTACTCCTGTCAGCAATTTATGTGCGCATTCCTTAAGTAAAAATTATGTTATGTTTTAGAGTAAGTGTATTTTCACAATCAATACCGAGATTGATAATCTTCGGAAATGGGAATAGTTTTGTACCTACTTTCATTTACTGCCAAAAGTAGTTAAGCTACAAACCTAATTAAAAAGCCAGTATGATACAAGTTCTAGGGATCCAACAGGGAAAATAAAGGAATTAAATCACCTATATATGAGAAGTAATGAATAAAAGAAAATATAAACTATCTTAATATCAGTAGCAACGTTAAAATGGATCTGTCATATATAAACTATTAAGAGAAACCTACGCCAACCTGTTCACCATAAAAACATTTGCTGCAAGTTCAAACTTCTGAAGTTCCACCGGTTCCACTGACAGATTAGGAAAATTATTCCACAATCTGATCACAGCTGGAATAAAACTTCTAATACACTATGTAGTGTTTTGTATTACGATGAGAAGGCAAGACTGATAGAATTAACTCTTTTCCTAATACTGCGTACAGCCTGGGTAGAACTGAATATAAAGGATGGTCAGAATAATGAACAATTTTACACCGCATGCATGAAGAACTAACTATTTGTATAAGCTCCTATTTTTTCATTCATCTCCTTTTCTGTTATTGTTTTCTTTAGGCGTTTGCTAGAAAAGGAACATAAAGTTATTAGTCTTATTAACCTCTACTCTAAGGAAAAACGTAAAGGTTCAAGAAGAGAAATTTCGAGAAAATATCTTTGATTATAAATAAAGTTTAAATTTCAGAAATTAAATTCGTGTTAAGCACCTCACTTGAAAATGTGAATATTGGTGAATGATTAATTACAAATAAAAACGATAAATAGTGTGATGAATATTCCAAGAAATTGGGAAAAAATAATCATAATCAGGCACTTCAAAAAAGAATAAATTAAAAATAGTGTCTCTTCGATTTTCTCGATATAGAAAAAATTATGATAAAGAATCATTTCTTCTATCATACACAGGATTTTACCACATTCTCTCTCTCTCTCTCTCTCTCTCTCTCTCTCTCTCTCTCTCTCTCTCTCTCTCTCTCTCTCTCTCTCTCTCTCTCTCTCTCTCTTTTATCCTCCAGCAGAGATATAAAGAATCGCAGTGTATCTAAATTGCAAGGTACTGTATAAGAACATACTTATAAAAATATTCGTTCCTGCTGAAAAGATTTTGGGGACAAAAATCTTGAAAAATTCCACGACCATTTCACCCTTTCCAGATGCAGTGCTTGTGCATAAATAGCAGAAGAGAAAATATGCCAGAAGTTTAGACCTGGAAGGAAATGCTGGATTGGGAATATCTCATTATTATTATTATTATTATTATTATTATTATTATTATTATTATTATTATTATTATTATTATTATTATTATTATGCATACTTTCCTCTTGGTAAAGGGTAGAAGAGACTCTCTAGTTATGGTAACAAGCTTTTCTCTGAGAAGGACACTCCAAAATCAAACCATTGTTCTCTGGTCTTGGGTAGTGCAATAGCCTCTGTACCATACCCTTCCACTGTATTTGGGGTTAGAGTTCTATTGCTTGAAGGTACACTCGGGCACACTATTCTATCTAATTTTTCTTCCTCTTGTTTTGTTTAAGTTTTTTATAGTTCATATAGGAAATATTTATTCCAATGTTGGTACTGTTCTTAAAATAGTTTATTTTTTCTTGTTTCCTTTCCTCACTGGGCTATTTTCACTATTGGGGCCCCTGGGCTTACAACATTCTGCTTTTCCAAATAGGGTTGTAACTTAGCAAGTAATATATATATATATATATATATATATATATATATATATATATATATATATATATATATATATATATATATATAGATATATATATATATATATATATATATATATATATATATATATATATATATATATATATGTATATATATATATATATATATATATATATATATATATATATATATATATATATATATATATATATTTATGTATATATATCTATATATATATATATATATATATATATATATATATATATATATATATATATATATATATATATATATCTATATATATATGTATATATATATATATATATATATATATATATATATATGTATTTATATATACAGTATATATATACAGTATATATATGCACATTTGTTCCAGTATGTGCATTAGCGATAAGTTCCATAAATTTCATGAAAAATTAATTTTGGCTTAGAAAATAAGAGTGCAAACAATACTTAATGTAAAAGTGGAGTTCCCTTCTCTTCTAATACGCAAATGGAGTTCATAAATCAGGGAGAGTGAAAACAAAAATAAATTTCTCAATGCATTTTGAAATGACAATAAATCCTCCTTTGGGGGAGGATTTTTATATTCGTATTGAGGACGACTTTTATTTTTGTACCATACTTATAGATTTTTCAAGACAATTACCTAAATGTATTGTGAATTTTCTCAAGCATTGCGTTTCGATTTAGATATCAGCTTTGTCGACTTAAGGAATGACATCACAGTCTTTACATTGTAGCAAAAATAAGAACATCTACGTTAGAATCATGTAAAGACATTGTTGAGAAATATCAAAAAACGAAAATAAATATTGAAATGAGTTCTCGATTTCCTGATGCAAGAAAATATACATTTGGATTAAAGAAAGAAAAGAATAAAACAGAAAACTTACATAACTTACTTTAGAGTTATGCAGAATGATGGCTGAAAAAGATTAGAAAAAAACCACAGGGAATAATCGAATCAGTTATTGGGTTCCTGATGAATAAAATAAACATTTGTCTTCAAGAAGGAAAATAATAAAACATAAATCTTATATAATCTACGTCAGTGTCATATAAAATGATTGTTGAAAAACATCAAAAAAAGAAAATAAATATTGAAATCAGTTCTCGATTTCCAGATGCAAAAAAAAAAAATAAATAAAACATTTGGTCAAAGAAACGGAAGAATAAAACATAAATCTTACATATTCTACGTTGAAATCGTGGTAGAGAAACATGAAAAAAAAATAGAATAAATATTCGAATCAGTTATTGGGTTCATGATAAAAAAAAAGCATTTATATTAAAGACAGTGGAGATTAAAACATTAATCTTACATAATCTACGTTAGAATCATTGCAGAATGATGGTTGAGAAACATTAATATATATATATATATATATATATATATATATATATATATATATATATATATATATATATATATATATATATATATATATATATATATATATATATATATATATATTCGATTCAGTTCTTGGGTTCCTGATGGAAAAAAAATAAACATTTGTATAAAAAGGAAAGAATGAAACTTACATTTTTGCGGGAAATCGCTGACATAGAAGCCAATGAAAGCTTCCAGGGAATGCGTTAAAGCTTTAGTATGTCTCTGTTAAGCGTTAAAGCTTTACTGTATCTCTGCAAAGCGTTACAGCTTTGAAGTATCTCATATCGAAGGTCAAATGGCTTAGCTGGAGGACAATGTGTGCAGTGGAGATTGTCATAGTTTTGTTGAAATGTGAAAACTAACGAGAACGAAGCAATCCCAGGAAGCTGCCCTGGCAGTGGTTGGATTTTGTAACAACATATGAATTTTTTGTTTATAAATAAACCATTATTTTATTATATCATACGATAAACATGTTATTTACCAGGAAAAAAAGTGTTATCAGCAAAAATATATGACGAGGGTGGCAAATCATTGAATATTATCCTCTTAATATGGTACATAATGAGGGTGTCATATAATTGAATGTAAAACTGTTAATGATATGATATATGACAAACACGTCCTAAGGTTGTATTTCATGAAGGTGTCATTTCAGTCAAAATAAACATGATAAAAGTTAAAAATGAAAAAAATAAATTTTAAAGGAAACTCTCCTGTAAATAATAGATAAATCAGATTTGAGAATGGTGACATATGAGTATAAATAAATCTGTCATCAACATTACATTAACCGATATTTCATAAAACTGAATATTGATAAAATGGTTCATTGTACATTTACCGAACATTCAATTTGATATTTACTTTTAGAGTATCATATGATTTGAAATAAGCATGCCAAGAATTGTAAATAAATAAGAATGAATATTACAGCTTCAGATAATGATGCAGGAGTTCAAGAAAATTGGAAACAAAACTGCTATCAGATGCATGAAGACCAACTGAGAATCTTAAAAGCATAAGAATTAGTGTTTAATCTTCAATCTATAGTATAAATAGATACATGAAAACGTTGAAGGCCAATCATGACTGGCAGAGATCAACGACAGTGACAATGCCCTAGAGATTGACCATATATGCATATGATCACCATCCAAGCTAGGACCAGGATGAGTCAGGCAATGGATACTTAGGACTCAACATGGAGACCTATAGGCTCCCCCAAATCTCCCATCCTTAGCTCACATGATGGTGAGGATGCAGACACGATGAGAAACTATTGAACTTGAGTGGGACTTAAACTCCAGTCCAGCAGATCGCGAGGCTAGGACGTTTGCACCAAGCTATCAAAACCCTTGGAACAAAATAGACTTTTATATTCAACTTACAACGCTAAGAGACACAAATACCTTGATAACTAGATAATATTCAATGAAATACCAAAAAAAAAAAAGAAAAAGTTATTTTTCCTTTGAGTTAAAAATATAAAGCTATCACTCACCAGGGCATGATTGATTATTTGACCTGTCTTATGGTGAAGTGATAAAATGGGAAATTGAAAAAAAAAAAATCATCGTGCAGAAATGAATACACCATGCCACCTCCATTCAATAGAAGTTATCAGAAGTTCTTAACTTGTCCGAATCATTATTTAGGTTTTTTTTTTTTTTTTTTTTTTTTTTTTTTTTTTTTTTTTTTTTTTTTTTTTTGCAAAGGATCCTTTTTAAACAAAAGGCATCTTGCTAATAGATCTTTTATTTTACGATAGAAATTATGAAAAACTATATGAGATCAAGGAGAGGGGCAGATTGACATGGTTGGGCATGTTTTTCACACTCCCCAAGAGAGATTAGTTCACCAAACTTGCAACGGGTCTCCTCAAGGCACTAGAAGAGTTGAAAGACCCAGACTTAATGGCTGGGGACATTGAAACGTGAAGTAGATGATAATTTTAGAATATTTGATTTAAAAGCTCAAGATAGAGACGACTGGAGAAGTCTAACTGAGGCCCTTTGCGTCAATAGGCCTCGGAGATGATAATGATGATGATGATGATGATTTGTAAGTCGGTAGTTCGAGCCTCGCTCAACTCCAGTTATTTGCATTACCATCTGCTAATTCGCCATCGTTTTAGTTTCACCTGCTGAATCATCAGCAGCTATTGCCTAGTGCTCCCTGGTCGTACCTTGGGTAGAGAGGGCGCTTATATACTTATTATATGTATCTACGGTTGGTCTCAGGGATATTATCCTGTTCCTTGCTTCTGCAGCTCCTATGTAACCTTTAAACCAGCTATGAGCAACCTACGACCCACGACGTGTTGTTGTGCGACCTCGAGACTTTTTTTTTTTTTAAATGTGAGTGAATTTTCGGGATTTTTGTCCACTTAAATATTTTTAATTATATTTATCTATAACCCGTAATCATCCTTTTCATCAATAGGAAATAATATAAACGAGGTTAGTTTTACGTAAACTTTCATAGTAAGAAACTAAAACTAGGGAACAAAAAAAGTTAATATTTGGCAAGATATATTTCTTGCATATGTGTATTATCATGTGGCCTTCACTAATTACAAATATACGCAAAAATTTAGTACAAACGATAAACCCTCTGATAAAATAGCTGAAAATTCAGAATTAATTAGAAAAAAAAAAAAAAAAAAAAAAAAAAAAAAAAAAAAAAAAAAAAAAAAAAAAAAAAAACCTGCCTATCAAAGTTCGAAAATCATTTGTTATTAACCATAAGAAAGCCCTATTAATAAATTAATGAAAGTTGAAAATAAATTTGATATATAGAAGCAAAACTAAGACAACTCGATAATTTAGTTCTTTTGCCGATGATAACATTATAAAAGTACGAAGAAATAAAGGAAAACAGATAAAGGATTTTAGGTATAAATATAAGAAATGTGAAATCCAGTATCACTAGAAAAACGTTAAGTAATAAAACATAAAAACTAAACACACACACACACACACACACACACACACACTCCCACGCACCTTGAACCAAACCAGGAGGCAAGAAAGCAAATCGCAAATTTCTGGAGACAGTTGCTTTTCCTTTCGAGCCAGACCAGAGGCAATAAAAATTAATAACATCTCCTTAGAGCCTTATGAGGGGTGATAACGATATTGGAAGACCACTTCACCTTATTATCGCATCTCGAGATCTTATATGAAGAGCTAATAATGTGCGGAGCGGGCCAAGATGTTGCTGTCTTTGCGAGACACTAATTATTGTTCAGTTGAGAGATAACACATGCAGTGCTTTTTACGAATTTGTTACGTTTATTCAAATAGAAGTTTGGTTAAGGGTTAGTGATTAGGAATGG
>NC_090736.1:25513446-25535946 GCF_036898095.1 Palaemon carinicauda | reverse complement strand
ATTCGTTACCAATATTAACGTATACATTTATGTATATCAAACGCACTGATATGGACCAAACTATGTATCAAATAGGAATTAATCGAGATAAAAGTTAGACTAATTAGTTAATTTCCCAAATTAGTTAATCTTCCAAGGCTGGCGAATGAGCGTCGAGAATGAGATAAGCGAGTCGAGACTAATTCGAAACGGAAATGGATTTCCTAATGTTGATAATATTGGTGTTGGAAGTCAATATTAATGAGCACTTATGAAACTGGCTGAATAAACGGGGAATATTAATAAGCACTAAACGTCAACATTTGCTTGAGGGTACACTCGGGCACACTATACTATCACATTTCTCTTCCTCTTGTTTTGTTGAAGGTTTTATAGTTTATATAGGAAATATTTATTTTTGGTGTTGTTGCTGTTCATAAAATATTTTTTTCGTCACTAGGCTATTTTCCCTGGTGGCGCCCCTGAGCTTATAATATATTGCTTTTCCAATAATAATAATAATAATAACATATACGATAATGGGGATGGGTAGAGAATTTAGAAAAGTTCATGAAAATATCATAGTTGCTTTTGTTAAAGAGCATAACTGGGAGTTTCTCATACTATGTCTGTTAGGATATTATTGGGGGAAATGACTGACTAATTGATTGATTGATTGATTGATTGATTGAAGAGTAACCTGAATTGAAAAATCAATGGTCAGGTGAGATACAACTTTAAAGAAAATAAATACAATTATGATAGAGTGAATGATTATGATGATAAATCAATTTGGTCATGAATCACTATTGTTGATGAGGTAGTTTTAATTAATGTATGGCTATAAAGAACCTATAATACAAAACACGGTAAAAAATATATTCGATAGGTACACTGTGGGTAGAATAACTGTCCTTATTAAGTGTATCACACTTTGCAAAATTCATAAAGAAAGAATAATTGATTTATCGATTACGAAGGGAGTTTGGCCACGAAAATTTTTTTTATATATATATATATATATATATATATATATATATATATATATATATATATATATATATATATATATGTGTGTGTGTGTGTGTGTGTGTGTGTGTGTGTGTGTGTTTGTGTGTGTGTGTGTGTGTGTGAGTGTCTGTGTGTAATGTTCAATGAAAATTTAGAAACAAGAAATAAGGGTTATGGAAAACCCTGCAGAGATTGTTAATGAATATACGAAATTAGGACTAATAGTGTTTCCTCAGAACATGAAACAAAATTAAAATAAGCATAGGCTTAGGATGGAGAGCTTTTGGAAAACAAAGTGAGATTATGAAATGTTAAATGCCATTTTTTCTAAAAAGAAAAGTATTTAATAAGATGGTCCTACCAGCATTAATTTATGCTAACCGTGTTATGTTAACTAGTTACAACTCAAAGAGCTATGGAGACAATAATGATGGGAATAATACTAAGAGAAAAAATAAGAGTAATATGGATACGAGAGCAAACTAAAGTGTAGGATAATCTAAGAATATGTAAGAAAAAGAAATGGACATGGACAGGACATATAATGAGAATGACAGATAATAGATAGAGAATAAGAATAACAGAATGTGTCCCTAGAGATTGCAAATGAAGTAAGGGAAGGAAGAGAAGATGATGGATTGATGAACTTCGAAAATTTGCGTGTATAGACTGGTATAGAAAGGCCATAAACAGATGGGAGTGGAAACACGCGTCTGCGGCCTTTGTCTTACACTGGATCAGTTAAGGCTGATTATATATATATATATATATATATATATATATATATATATATATATATATATATATATATATATATATATATATATATATATATATATATATATACTGTATATATATATATATATATATATATATATATATATATATATATATATATATATATATATATATATATATATATATGTGTGTGTGTAAAAATCACAGGAAAACGTGATGCTCAGATGCAGAAGAATCCACAGGGGAAATGAAAATACGAAATATACGATTAAGTCCTGACTAGTTTCGTGTATACGTGTATTTGTATATATATATATATATATATATATATATATATATATATATATATATATATATATATATATATATATATATATATATATATATATATATATATATATATATTTATATAGATAAGGCTACCGTTATTCATAAAAATAAACTGTATTGAAAGTCAAATACAAGAATTCACCGGTCACCAGAATGACCCTTTTTAGCAGGTGTCTAATGAGGTTGGATCTCCGCCCAGTAAACACCTGACCATAGGCAGGTGGCTGGTATGGGATTGTCATTGTTCTGTGCGCCTCTATATGTATGTTCCTACGTTTACTTTCCCTATATAATGTAAAGAAACCTCTCTCAATAAATCAATCCTCTGAAGAAGTATCACGAAACTAGTCAGAACTTAATCGTATATTTCGTATTTTTATTTTCCATGTGGTTCTTCTGCATATACACATACACTTACATATATATATATATATATATATATATATATATATATATATATATATATATATATATATATATATATATATATATATATATATATATATATATATATGTGTGTGTGTGTGTGTCTATGTGTGTACATGTGTATATATATATATATATATATATATATATATATATATATATATATATATATATATATATATATATATATATATATATATATATATATATATATATGTATATATATATATATATATATATATATATATATATATATATATATATATATATATATATATATATATATATATATATATACACACAACTATGTAAGTGTATGTATGCATATGCTTTATAATTCCTTCGTAAATGAAAAGATTTATTTGTTCTGTATCGAGATGAGTGAACAGAAAATATGCAAATTTTGTACACAACAATACCAACTATTCCTTCTAGCATCCTGAACAGTAAACAACACAAGAAAACTCACTACTTCATCCTTTTACGCATTCACTTCAGTAACATTCACTACCATCACCCACTACGCAGGTTCCTGGACAGTTACGCCGCTAACAACGTCTCCATATGGGGTCTGACGGCGCAGAACGAGCCAAGAAATGGATACGTACCCGGTTTCTACTTCAATTGCATGGGCTGGACCGCGGAGCAACAGAGAAAATGGATTGCCGAAAATTTGGGGCCGACTTTGGAAGCCAATGGTTACGGAGACGTCGCTCTTATGATCATGGATGATCAGAGGCTCGATTTGCCGGAGTGGGCTGAAACAGTAAGATGAATCTTGCCCCCCCCCCCCTCCTTCTTTTTCACTTCAAGGGACTAATTTTATGGATATTCAAATGCTTTCATCTTTCTTAGTCTTTAGGAAAAAAAGAGGGTTTAGTAGTATCCTTAAAAATCACTTTTGGGGAATAAATAAAATACATAAAATATAAACATTCTTATCATTTTAACTGAAGTTAAGAAGTCTTTAAACATACGGAGTGGGATGAAACTGCAAGATGAATCTTGCCTACAATTTTTCTTTTACTTCCAAAGGGACTGATTTTGTGTACAGTCAAATGATTTCATCTTCCTTAGTCTTTAGATAAGACGAGGAGCTGATTACAGTAGGCTTTAAAAACTTAATTTTGAGGAATAAATAGAATACACTCTGTTCTTTTGATTAAGTGTCCGGGTATATATGTCCTTTTGGTTAAGTGTCCAGGTGCATATGTCCTTCTGATTAAGTGTCCGGGTGTATATGTCCTTTTGGTTAAGTGTCCGGGTGTATATGTCCTTCTGATTAAGTGTCCGGGTATATATGTCCTTCTGATTAAGTGTCCGGGTGTATATGTCCTTTTGGTTAAGTGTCTGGGTGTATATGTCCTTTTGGTTAAGTGTCCGTGTGTATATGTCCTTCTGATTAAGTGTCCGGGTGTACATGTCCTTTTGGTTAAGTGTCCGGGTGTATATGTCCTTTTGGTTAAGTGTCCGGGTGTATATGTACTTCTGATTAAGTGTCCGGGTGTATATGTCCTTTTGGTTAAGTGTCCGGGTGTATATGTCCTTTTGGTTAAGTGTTCGGGTGTATATGTCCTTCTGATCAAGTGTCCAGGTGTATATGTCCTTTTGGTTAAGTGTCCGGGTGTATATGTCCTTTTGGTTAAGTGTCCGGGTGTATATGTCCTTCTGGTTAAGTGTTCGGGTGTATATGTCCTTCTAATCAAGTGTCCGGGTGTATATGTCCTTTTGATTAAGTGTCCGGGTGTATATGTCCTTTTGGTTAAGTGTCCGGGTGTATATGTCCTTTTGGTTAAGTGTCCGGGTGTATATGTCCTTCTGATCAAGTGTCCGGGTGTATATGTCCTTTTGGTTGAGTGTCCGGGTGTATATGTCCTTTTGGTTAAGTGTTCGGGTGTATATGTCCTTCTGATCAAGTGTCCGGGTGTATATGTCCTTTTGGTTAAGTGTCCGGGTGTATATGTCCTTTTGGTTAAGTGTTCGGGTGTATATGTCCTTCTGATCAAGTGTCCGGGTGTATATGTCCTTTTGGTTAAGTGTCCGGGTGTATATGTCCTTTTGGTTAAGTGTCCGGGTGTATATGTACTTCTGATTAAGTGTCCGGGTGTATATGTCCTTCTGATCAAGTGTCCGGGTGTATATGTCCTTTTGGTTGAGTGTCCGGGTGTATATGTCCTTTTGGTTAAGTGTTCGGGTGTATATGTCCTTCTGATCAAGTGTCCGGGTGTATATGTCCTTTTGGTTAAGTGTCCGGGTGTATATGTCCTTTTGGTTAAGTGTTCGGGTGTATATGTCCTTCTGATCAAGTGTCCGGGTGTATATGTCCTTTTGGTTAAGTGTCCGGGTGTATATGTCCTTTTGGTTAAGTGTCCGGGTGTATATGTACTTCTGATTAAGTGTCCGGGTGTATATGTCCTTTTGGTTAAGTGTCCGGGTGTATATGTCCTTTTGGTTAAGTGTTCGGGTGTATATGTCCTTCTGATCAAGTGTCCAGGTGTATATGTCCTTTTGGTTAAGTGTCCGGGTGTATATGTCCTTTTGGTTAAGTGTCCGGGTGTATATGTCCTTCTGGTTAAGTGTTCGGGTGTATATGTCCTTCTAATCAAGTGTCCGGGTGTATATGTCCTTTTGATTAAGTGTCCGGGTGTATATGTCCTTTTGGTTAAGTGTCCGGGTGTATATGTCCTTTTGGTTAAGTGTCCGGGTGTATATGTCCTTCTGATCAAGTGTCCGGGTGTATATGTCCTTTTGGTTGAGTGTCCGGGTGTATATGTCCTTTTGGTTAAGTGTTCGGGTGTATATGTCCTTCTGATCAAGTGTCCGGGTGTATATGTCCTTTTGGTTAAGTGTCCGGGTGTATATGTCCTTTTGGTTAAGTGTCCGGGTGTATATGTCCTTTTGGTTAAGTGTCCGGGTGTATATGTCCTTTTGGTTAAGTGTTCGGGTGTATATGTCCTTCTGATCAAGTGTCCGGGTGTATATGTTCTTTTGGTTAAGTGTCCGGGTGTATATGTCCTTTTGGTTAAGTGTCCGGGTGTGTATGTCCTTTTGGTTAAGTGTCCGGGTGTATAGGAAACAGTTTTACATGGCAAGTGTGTCCAGGTCAAGTGACTTTGAGAGCACAGAATCAAAGGCTTGAGACATGTCTTTGAATGCAGTGTTCAGGGGGACACTTGTCACTGAGGCTAAATGACGAAGGACTAAGAGTGTCAGGGTGTAAACGTCCATAAATAAATGTCATCAGGGGTAAGAATCTAAAAGTAAATGTCCATGAAAACTATTTTAGTAAAATCTAGTAAAATCATAACCTTACTTTTAGGTTCTCAATGACACACTTGCTGCCAGGTATGTCGACGGCATTGCGATACACTGGTATATGGATATGTATTTCGAAGCAGATCTCCTCACTAAGACCCACGACCTCTATCCTGACTATTTCCTTTTAGGAACTGAAGCTTGTGAAGGTAAGAGGAAGGTTGTGCCTTTGAAAAGAACGTGTGCCTCAAGTAGGTTTAAGTTGTTAGATAAGTGTTTGTAAGATTATAGAGAGCTTGTCTTTATGGTGATTCTAGTATTCTATAACATTTATTCTTCAATTACTGCCCAAATATAAAAATCTGATGCATACATCCCTTACCTTTTCTAAAACCACCTTCCACTTCTAAGATGGCGTCCTCTGTTTAATCCTTAATCCTATCAATTAACACTCTACCATACAATCATCTAAGCACTCGCAACAAAACCAATACCCCTTGAATTACAACACTCAAACACATCTTCCTTACTTTTGTATAGCGGAACAATACACGCACACACCCAGTCCATTCACACTTTATATATTTAACATATATTTAACAATATCGCCAACCATTTCAGCACAGTCACAACCCCTTCATTTAACGTCTGTCCTCACACTATTCATACAATGTGTTTTTCCACTTCTCATTTCATCTAGAGCTCTCTTTAATTCCTCTCTTGTAATCTCTCTCTCATTTTCATTACTCCTCATTGGCACCTTAACCCCTGCAATAACAATTATATCTGTCTCCCTATTATTCAGTAGCCTTTCAAAATATTCAGCTCAAGTTTTCCCTGCCTCATCTCCTTTCAACAATATACCATTTCCACCTTTCACTGCCTCTTCATTCATTCCTTCATCCACCCTTCCTTACTCTATTTACTTCCCAAACTTCTTCTTGTCCTCTTAATACGAATGACCTAATCCATAACCACACCTCCAATCAGCAACCCTCTGTGTCTTAACTACCTTACGTTTTACTTCCACATTTTCCCCTCTGTATCTTTCATACTTCTCTACGCTATTATTCTGCAAGCCATCCTTCAAATGCCCTCTTTTTCTCTTCCACCTACATGAAGGTTTTTACATTGTATATTATGCATATAGAGTACATGTATGTACGTATATATATATATATATATATATATATATATATATATATATATATATATATATATATATATATATATATATATATATATATATATATATATTAAATAGCTTCAAGAATACCATATCCTCCACTAATTCAAGAACGATATTTTCCAAACTTAAAACCGGCAGACTTTACCGGCGCCATTTTCATTCCAGGTAATGGCCAATTCAAGGAGCCAATCAAGCTTGGATCTTGGGAGCGCCTGGAAACCTACGCTCATGATATCATTGAGGTAATGAGCATTGCAGATGTTTCCCGACTGATTTTCCTTTCTGATAAAAAGTTATTGTTATAGCCAATAGATGGCGTTAATTATACGACTAATTTCATGGAATTATTAACTTCCACAACAATTGATTAATTGATTTGAGGTTTTCTGGCAACAACAGCAATGATAGTAGATATGTATTCAAGTTTTGACTTTTAAACAGCAAGTATTGATAGTAGTATTAGTATGGTAATAGTAATGTTAGTAGCACTACTAGTAATAGTAGTAGCAAAAAACGACAATAAAATATATACAACACCAAAAGTAGTTGTGATGGAGAAATTAAAAGTATACCTCTGTTTTCTAGTGATATTGCAATATGGGCGGTTTTTAACATATTCAATCGTGAGAAAATAATGATAATCATAACAATAATTATGTTAATATTCATATTAACGATGAAAAATAATATCCATTTGTACGAACGCTTTTACTCACATATTGATTTGTAGTATATCACTAGAGATTTTAAAAGATATGACCACTACCATCCCATACGAATAAGTACTTATGATATACTAATAGAGCTTTTTATCCATTAAGAACGAATTTCTTTTAACCTAACAACAGGACATGAACCACTGGGTAACAGGCTGGACCGACTGGAATATCGCCCTCGACACCGGAGGGGGTCCCAACTGGAGCGAAAATTTCGTCGACTCCCCAATCATTGTTAATAAGGTAAAGGTCAAAGAATAATTACCTCCGCCGACGAAATTGGAAGGAGGTTATGACTTACCCCCTTGTTTGTGTGTTTGTTTGTGTGCGTGGTTGTTTATGAACAGTTTCATGGCAACAATTTTAATTGCAGAGTAATAGACTTGCAGGGATTAATTGTTACGTATAAACCTGGAAATGATTAAATTCCGGAAGGTCAAGGTCAAAGGTTAAGGTCACGGTCAAGCAAAATGTCCAATTCACGTAATCAGTCATAAGTTTGGACATCGTTTGCACAGATACTTCAAACTTAGTGCATATTTAAGTGTATAAAAATGCATGCTAATTAATAAATTTTAATGTCAAAGGTCAAGGTCAAGATCAACCAAAAAGTCGAGAAATAAGCTGCCGTGGCGGAGGTCTGCACTCTCCTGAGTCCCCCCCTTATCGTTCCTATTATTTTGGTTAATCAAAATTGGGTGAATTTTAATGAAAAATAGTCATTGCTTATGTCCCTCTGATTAGCGAAGTGACAATAAAGAGTTCACATAGATTTTGGATATTTGGTTACGTAAAGAAAACTAAGCAGCTGCTATTGCTTCTGCTAATTTGGTTGTATATGGAAATAATTATAATAAAGCAAGTTGCGCTGATTGATTATTTACCAGAGTCAGATGACGCTTAATTGAAAGACAGTCATTTATAAAGGTAAAAAAAAAAATCCTATAAAATACAATGTTTGGGAGTTAGAAGAATTTTTTATTTTGAAAATTTAAATAATTTTCAATCACTAAATATTGTAATTGTATATAACCATCTTTGTAATAGTTCAAAGAATAGGCCTATCCTCAATCATTTGTTCAATTAATTACATTGAAATTAGAATAGCTCAGAGAGAACAAAGTCTGTGCTGAATTTGTGGCTGATTTTTAATGATAATTCTATGCTGGCAGACATCAGACGAATTCTATAAGAACCCGACGTTTTACGCAATGGGCCATTTCTCCAAATTCGTCAAGGAAGGAGCCGTGAGGCTTGCAATGACTTCGAAGGACCCACAAGGACTGGAAACCACTGCTTTCCAGAATCCGGATGGAAGCAAGATTATCGTGATTCTCAATAGGTGGGAGATGCTTGGTTAATTTCATTTTATTTATAGTTGTACTTTTTAGTGTTATTACCTATATTGTTAAAAAAAAGTCATTTTAATTGGAATCCTCCGTAAAAAAAATATACGGTTCTTAGCCGTATTTTAGTAATACAGGTGACCGTATTTTTTTTTACCGTACTTTATCATTATCTTTTACTGTTGGTGCCCGTAATATTACCCTCAAATCCAATATATATGTTTTTAAAAAGTCATATACCTAACAAAATTCATTCCAGGATTTTTACCGTTTTTTTTCGACAATGTTTTTCAACAGTGTAGAGATAGATATATGAATTGAAAAATAAACAGATGTGTAAATATACAGAAGAGAATAAAATAAAGAATTGAAATAGACAAACCGTTCCAGAAATGAAAGTATAAACCTAATATGCCTTCATCTCTGTTTGCCTTACGTTTTCTGCAAACATTTTGGTATTAACTGAGTCTTACTGAAAACATTGTTTCAAATAACTCATCGATATACTGTACATGCTCCCTCTCATCTCACGAAAGTGTAAGGTTAGAGTTTATGAAATGATAATGAGATTCCAATGCCTTTTAATGATATTGAAAACAAACAGTAATTTCAAAGTTATTATGAAATATATACCAATGTCCGTTAATGTTTTCATAAGAACAGTTTAGTCTGTTACAGAAATATCATACCAATATTTTCAGTATGTATTGGTTAGAATCTTTCAACATTTACCTTAAAATGTAAATCCAGCATTGAACTTTCATCTACCAATGTAGATCAAATTTAATAGGCAGTGAAATTTGCTTATAAACTGAATTAATAATCGAGCTGCCCATTTCATTAATTTTCTTTATCAGGTCTGAGAAAACAGTGGACGTGAAAATAAAAGTGGAGAATAAGAGATTGCCTGTGACAATTGGCCCGCGGTCATTGCACTCAGTCATCTTTAGGTGAAGCAAAAAGACGTCAGAAGACTGAGAAGACTTATAAATGAGGATAAAAGTAATACTGATAGGAAATTCAATAAATACGTTAGTTCTCTGGGTTTCGAACCAAGAAGAATAAAGGTGTCGAGACCAAAGGCTGTTTATATTTTCCTTTCAGAACAATTTTGAGTTAACCAAAAGGCGAAATCAAAATTAATTATTAACGAAATATTAAAGAATTGAAAAAAAAAACTCTTAGTAAACATACTATGTCAGTATGCTATATTACCTGTTTTTTTTTTATGGATAGCCACTAATTACTTCAGGCTACGCGGTATATTTTAGAGAATAATTCTTAATACATACTACATGCATTTGTCTGCATAGATTTGTATATAGTCCTTCTCATCAGCAGATTATCCGTGTAGTTAATGCTCAGTAATTACCTGGGTAAATATATTGGTAATTAAGTCTATTCGTTATCCTTTCAATAAGAAATACAAAATGGGAATTAGAATCTAATTTTAAAATGAAAATTAGAATAGGAGTTTTTTTCAGCAAATTAGAATAAAAGCTTTTAAAGGTAAATGGTATTCAATAGAAAATTGACTTAAATTATTCCCCGTAATGAAAAAAAAAAAAAAAAAAAAAAAAAAAAAAAAAAAAAAAAAAAAAAAAAAAAAAAAAAAAAAAACTGGGATTACCTAATGCAATATCACAGTATTTATCAAAATCAGTGTTTAATATTCTCATCAGATGATAATGATAATGATATAATATCCATCTTGGAAATCACACTTTTAAATACTAAAAAAACTCAATACAGAAATGTAATTGTTCATTAACCACTTTCCTCTTGGTAAGGGGAGAAGAGACTCTGTAGCTGTGGCAAGCGCTTTTCTGGGAGAAATACACTCCAAAATCAAACCATTGTTCTCTAATCTTGCGTAGTGCCACAGCCTCTGTACCATAGTCTTCCACTGTCTCGGGGTAGAGTTCTCTTGCTTGAGGGTACACTCTAGCCCACTATGCTATCTTATTTCTTTTCCTCTTGTTCTTTTAAAGTTAGTATAGTTTAATTATAATAAATTTATTTCAATGTTGTTATTATTCTTAAACATCTCTTGTAGTAGATTTCCTTATTTCCTTTCCTCACTGAGCTATTTTCCCTGTTTGAGCCCTTGAGCTTATAGCATTCTGCTTTTCCAACTAGGGTTGTAGCTTAGAAAATAATAATAATAATAATAATAATAATAATAATAATAATAATAATATAAAAACAAAAAACAAATAATTTAATTCAATTTATGAAAAAGAAAATCTTTGTAAAAAATTAATCTTATCACTTAGTAAATCACTTATATCTTCCTTAAAAGCCACAGCCACAGGAAAACATAAACATAAGTCTCTTTCTTTTTCCTCATTTCACCTTTATTTTACGACCAACTTGGGATTCAGCTTCGCCTTTTTACACCTCGACAAGATTTTAAAAGCCGCGTGATATTAGAAAGAATTTTCTGCTTGTGTCTCAAAGCACCGAATTATCTCTGCTAATGGTTTGTTAGAGAGAAATCAACTATATAGGTAGTTGCGTTCACTATTGCTAAAATTATATATATATATATATATATATATATATATATATATATATATATATATATATATATATATATATATATATATATATATATATATATTTATATATATATATATATATATATATATATATATATATATATATATATATATATATATATATATATGAATATATATATATATATATATATATATATATATATATATATATATATATATATATATATATATATATATATATATATATATATGAATACACACACACACATATATATATATATATATATATATATATATATATATATATATATATATATATATATATATATATATATATACTGTTTTGAAAGTCATTTGATGAGACAAGTTTCATTCATTCACGTTAGAGCATCATTCACCCGACTAATAGCAAGAACTAGCGATCAATTGAAGTTCCCTTTGAGTGAACGAAATTTCATTCATTTTCTCATAATAGGAAAATAATTATCTATCCATTACTTATGTTAAGTAAGTCTTTACAAGTTGTGTTAAATCTTTTGATGTTCGTTTGTCTGGGGAGTTTTGCACATATCGCTTATTATCACTTGTTGATTCAAACAGAATTTCAATGAACTAAATGTACATCTAGTTTTATTACTCCCCCCCCCAAAAAAAAAAACATTACTATTATTATTATTATTATTATTATTATTATTATTATTATTATTATTATTATTATTAGCTACACTACAAGCCTAGTTTGAAAAGCAGGATACAATAAGCTCATAGACTCCAACGGGGAAAAATATCCCAATAAGGAAAGGAAATCAGAATATAAATAAACTATATGAGAAGTAATGAACAATTGAAATAAAATATTTTAAGGCCATTAACAACACTAAAACAGATCTTTCATATATAAAATATAAAAAGACTTATGTCAACCTGTTCAACATAAAAACATTTGTTGCGAGTTTGAATATAAAAGACTACGATGACCTTCTCTAAAATAATGATTCGGACTGAACTCGGTAAAATTCGAAAGCCAGAACTGAATGAAATACAGTAGAAAGAAAACCGCTTACGAAATATACTTAAAGGCTTCTTTCAACATATATTGAACCAGGGAACAGCTTTACTGACATGAATACATTTATCAAGAAAATGATGATAAGGTTTATTTTATAACTGATTTACACTCTGGAACGCCCTTATCAACAAACAAGTTCGCAGGTGAATGACGCAACACAGCAGACGGTGGCGAAGACACTGTGACGGGCCGAGAGAAGGTTGTGACTCAAAGGCAAGTTGAAAACAACTGAATGACTTTATTAAAGAACACTCTCCTTTAAATACAAAAGCTCAAGGCAACAGGAATTTTCATGTTAAAAAAACAGACAATGTTACAGAGGAGAAACAAGACATGTTTTTTCAGGTTCTTTTTAGTACGAGGGGAGAGCGAAGATACAAGCACAAAATGAACTATGTACGAACGTGCGACACACGGTTGGTACATGGCTCCCCCCCCTAAAAATGACATACTGTACATGATAAATAGGGCGCCCTGATCTAGAGAGGCGAACTATAGGCGGGTCATCTGGCAGAAGATAAGCAGGTTTTAGACGATCAATGGAGACCCAGTCTTCTTTGCCACTAATGTTTAGTAGGAATGCTTTCGGACTGCGTCGGATCACAAGAAAAAGGGCCCGTGTAAGGGGGCGTTAGCGGTGGCTTGCTAGTGTCGTTGCGCAGGAAGACGTGCATTGCAGAGTGTAAGTCTGTCGGTATGTGATGCTTCGCGGGTGGCTTGTAAGTCTGGCGGCATGGAGTAAATTTTCCCACGACGTGACTTATGCGCTGGAGATCGTCGGAGGAGGTTGTAGAAGGAAAAAATTCAGCAGGGACGACCAACGGATTGCCATACACCATTTAATCTGCCGAGACGTCGAGGGCGTCTTTAGGAGTGGTCCTTAGTCCTAGGAGAACCCAGGGAAGCTGAGTAAACCAGTTGGAATCCTTGCAGCTGGACATCAAAGCTGCTTTGAGGGTGCGATGAAAACGTTCAACCATTCCATTGGCAGCAGGGTTGTAGGCCATTGTGTGATGTAGGGTGATGCCCAGGAGATTCGCTAAGGATGTCCACAATTGAGAGGTGAAAGTGGTACCCCTGTCAGAAGTAATATGCTCAGGGATACCAAATCTTGCAATCTATCCTAAGAGTAAGGCAGATGTATATGAGGCGGACGTTGCAGTTTCCATGGGAATGGCTTCAGGCCAACGAGTGGAGCGGTAACGATGTCCTTGTGATGTGGGTAGGGGACCTACAGCGTCGACGTGAATGTGTGCGAAACAACGCTGAGGTTGAGGAAAGGTGCCCACTCCTGAATCCGTGTGTCGATGTACTTTGAAAGTTTGGCAAGAAGTACAGGCGCGGACCCAATCCTTAGCATCTTTAGAAATGCCATGCCAAATGAACTTTGTCCTCAGCAGCTGTGCATTAGAACGGCATGAGGGATGTGAAAGGCCGTGAATGAAATCAAACACCTGCCGGCACATGTGAGCAGGGATCCAAGGTCGCGGTCTACCAGTACTGACGTCACAGAGGAGGGTGGTGTTGGAGTCTTCGAGGGGGAAGTCTTCCCAACGGAGGGACGTGCAGGATGTCCTACATGCTTGATACTCTGGATCCTGTCGTTGGGCGTGAGCCAGTGTGTTGTAATCCAATCCCAGTTGAACGGCAGCCAATGTGTTTCTTGACAGGGCATCGGCAACGGGATTCATTTCACCAGGGAGATATTGAAGGGTGCAATTGTATTCAGCCACGGCAGAGAGATGTCGGCGTTGACGGGCGGACCAGGCGTCAGACTGTCGAGTGGAGGCGTGCACCAGAGGCATGTGGTCTGTGCGAATGACGAAGGGCGTACCTTCTAAGAAATGGCGAAAGTGACTGACAGCAAGTGCACCGCCAGCAATTCGCGATCGAAGGTAGAATAACCCGATTCTGCCTTGGAAAGTTTTCTGCTGAAGAAGGCCAATGGGCGGGGCGAGCCGTTGACCACCTGCTCGAGTACTGCACCAATAGCGACGTCGCTGGCATCGGTGGAGAGAAGGAGAGGGGCGTGTGGGATAGGAAAAGTGAGAGCCGCAGCAGTTGATAGGGCCTTCTTTGCAATGCAGAAGGCTGCTTCTTGAAGGGGACCCCACTTCAGGTCCTTTGGCTTGCCCTTGAGGGAGGCGTAGAGGGGAGCAAGAGTGGCGGCAATGGCTGGCAGAAAACGGTGATAATAATTGATCATGCCCAAAAATTCCTGCAGAGCTTTGACGGTCGAGGGCACGGGGAAGTCCTGAACGGCTGCTACCTTCTCATGGAGGGGATGAACTCCTTCATGAGTGATGCGGTGCCCTAAGAACGACACTTCGTTGGGGCCAAAAGTATACTTGTCGTACCGGACTACAAGGCTGTTTTGTTGCAGGCGGTCGAGCACGATACGCAGGTGACGGAGGTGTTCCTCTTTTGAGGAGGAAAACACAAGTATGTCGTCCACATAACATACACAGAAGGGGAGGTCCCCTAAGATGCCATCCATGAGACATTGAAACGTGGCCCCAGCATTACGAAGGCCAAAACAGGTGTAATTGAAGGTGTATGTACCAAACAGAGTGGTGATGGCGGTCTTGGGGATGTCTTCTGGGTTCAAAGGCACCTGATAATACCCCTTCAGGAGGTCGAACGTAGAGAAAACCTTCGCTTTGTGCAGGTAGGAGGTCACGTCAGCAATGTTTGGGAAGGGGTAGTGATCTGGTTCTGTTTGCATGTTCAGGCGCTGTAATCCCCGCACGGACGGAGGGAGCCGTCTTTCTTCAGAACGATGTGTAAGGCTGGAGGCCTTTTGGCAAAGGCCCATTTCCTCCATTTCAGCGAATGTCTGTTTGGCGGCTGCCAATCGTTCCGGTGCCAGACGTCTGAATTTTGCGAAGACTGGGGGTCCGTCGTCTTGATATGGTGATAAATTCCGTGCTTGGCAGGAGCCGTGGGCGTTTGGCGAAGTTCTGGACGGAAAACTTCCGGGTACGACGTGAGGAGGTGGGCGTAGGCATCCGTCGGTGCGCTGATGTGGGTAGCGAGGTTGGAGGGGGCGGGTTGAAGAGGTGTCGACAAGTACGAGTCTGCATTAACCAATCATCGGTGGGCGACATCGACCAGAAGGTGGAAATGAGAGAGGAAATCCGCACCGAGGATTGGCAATGTGACGTCAGCAACGAGAAACTTCCAAATAAATTTACCGTTTCCGAACGATAATGTGAGGTTCTCGTAACCGTAGGTGGGTATTGCAGATCCGTTGGCAGCTACCAAGCGCACGTCGGCAGACGTAGACAGACTACGTCGTGTCTTGAAGAGTTCCCTTGGCATAAGAGAACGACAAGCACCCGTGTCTACCAAAAATCGCACGCCCGTTCCTGCATCATGTAAAAAGAAAAGATTAGAAACAGGGGAGGCCACCGCCACGAGCGATGGCCTACTTACACGTTTTTTGGCCACCGATAATCCTTGGCATATTTCTTCCTGGTTGCCCCGAATCTGAAGTGTTAGTAGCAAAACTGCGGCGAATTGGAGGTAGTAAGTGGCTGTAGAAGTCGTTGGTTGGGGCGCGAGCGAGTGGCGGGTGGTGGTTGGCTTTGTCACCGCTTCGGCACGTCACGGGGTAGGCGTGTATGTCCTACAGCATTCACATATGCTTCGGGTGACGTTGAATAGGCGTCCTCTTCGTCAGGGGTTGAGGCGTTGAAATGGCTGTCCATAAGGGCGTCGGCTTTGGTCATAAAGTCCTTTATGGGTAAACTTTCGACATCGGGTATGGCAGCGCGTATAGGTCCGGGTAAACGGCGTATCCAAAGGGCACGAAGTAGGTTCACCTCACGAGGAGAGCCGTTTGCGGCAGGTTGCAGGCGAGCGATACTGGTCATCTCCCTGAGGGTGAGCGAAGCCCTTTGGTCCCCCAACGGTTGTTGAGAGAGCGGAAAAAGCTTTGCTATACGGGCGGCTGGCGACGGCGAGTACTGCTGCAGAAGGTATGTTTTGAGGGCCTCATACGCTATTGGGGTGTCTCCATGTTCACAAAGCCAGTCGGATATTTCTGGGAAGGTGTCCTCAAGTATCGCCGCGAGAACATAATCTGCTTTGGTGGTTAAGCGAGTCATGCCCTTGATGCGAAACTGGACTTCTGAGCGCTGAAACCAAGCAAACGCCTCTCCGCTGGCGAATGATGAAAGTTTCAATAGGGGAGTCGCAACAATAACTTCCGTAGAGTCCTCCATGGTACCAATGATGGAGGGGCGAGGGGGGGAGGTGGAAGGCGGGAGGAGCAAGTCGACTTCCGGGGTCACCAATGTGACGGGCCGAGAGAAAGTTGTGACTCAAAGACAAGTTGAAAACAACTGAGTGACTTTATTATAGAACACTCTCCTTTACATACAAAAGTTCAAATCAACAAGAATTTTCATGTTCAAAAAACAGACAATGCTACAGAGGAGAAACAAGACATACTTTTTTAGGTTCTTTTTAGTGCGAGGGGAGAGCGAAGATTCTAACACAGAATGAACTATGTACGAACGTGCAACACACTGTTGGTAGAACACAGATATTTGACTATTTTCTTTTTCGTTATTCGATTTGTCTATGTTGATTACGGTAATTATTAGAACATCAAATTACATATAGCCATGCACCTATTGACATATAACTAATAAGCAGTAGATTATTTTAATATTTAAAGAATAATGTTATTCTAGATCTAAGGAGATTTCATTTGGCAGCCCTGCCCCAAACTTGTCCAACCAACCTCAACTATGCTGATTATTGTTACCTGTGTCATTTGTACAGGGTCATGACTTAATATCTATGTGTTCTAATAAAGAAAAGAAATGCTAAACACTTTCAAGTAAATTTAGGTTGCGTCCAATACCCTATGGGAAATTCACACGATTATCTGATAAAAATATCCATTAATAATAAGGAAACGATGTTCGACAGTTTACCAATTCTCTAGCCTCTACCTACCCAGCACACTTTCTTAACCACGTGGTCGTGAAAGTGATAATTCACTATATTATTTGGGACAGTGTACCTCTGATGCCATCTATTACCTGTAAAATAAAACTCATTACGATTTAAGGGAGGGAGCTATGGGGGGGGGGACTTCGTTGTTATGCCTTTCAGAATGTAACAATCTTGTTATTCTAAGTAGTTCTTACTAACAATACATGTGCACAATGAAACGGTCATCATTTTATGGTTTCATAAAACTGTCATTGAAAATTAGATTAAATGACGGCTTAATGACTTGATTGTCTTACCGATTTGAGTACATGTGGCACAATCTGGCAAACACCCGGGACCCCCAAATATAACTGAACTAAGGATTGTTTGTTGAGGAAATATGTCTGACATTTATTGTGAAATATGAAATTTCCGGAGGAGCATTAGGTATGGCTCAGACCACAAGGAACTAAAAGCTCCAGTGCGTTTGTTTTCTAGGAAATTTCTGTCAAAATTTTAACGGAAATCAATTAATGAAAATTATAATGAGGGGTTGATGGTGATAATTAGCAATTGGGAGACTTTTGTTAAGGCCATCTATTGGGCATGGAAGTGAACATTGTGTAGAGATATTTAATCCTTGCGTTCTGGAATATTCTATGACGTCATTTTGGTTAGCAAATAGCAAGATTAGCCTTCTTGATTGGGAATAAATATATTTTACACCCGACTCACATTTCTAAGTGTCAATGTACCACCCTTTTCCAATTGGATAGAATCATTCACATAAATGGAACAAGGAACATATGCTGCCATCTTTTGACAAGAAGTAGAAACATTTGTATTCTGGTAAAATTCGGAGAAGCACGTGGTTACATTATTAAAAAGGAATTACTAAAACAAATATCACAATTCCAGTAATACTATTGTAAGTTTTGGCAATTATATATAAAATACAAGTAATATATATTACTAAAACATATGAATCAGTTCGAAATATTTTGCTAGCAAGTAGTTGGAACTCAACCATAGAGTAAAAACTCAAGTTTAAAGAAAATCTATTTTATGTCAATATCTAATTCATTTTCAGCTCACCATAAGCACAATTGTTATAGATATCAACCGTCTATGAAATGTGCCTGTTACATGTACTAAATTCTTCTGATCAGGTGTCAAATTACTGTGAAAAGTTGACCATATTCTGATGTGCTTTTTATTGTAAAAAATCCATTGTTCATATTCTAGCCAAAGTTGATGCAGATACATATCCCTTGTGGGTATCTTCATGAAACGTGATGCATGTGCCCCATTTGGGTATCTGCACGAAACATATTGTTAACTAGCAAAATACTAGTATACTATTAGATACTGGTAACTAAAAAAGGCTTATCTAGCCGTAAATTAATTAGTTTAGCAAAGGCCATTGAATTTGCTCTATTTATGTTCTCGTCCCTCCTGTATGGGAAACTGACCTACCGTAGGTGATTTTGTCTCATGGAAATTATTCATCGATAATCTAATTTTGTTTTTTATTGATTTTGATGATAAATTTTCTGAGAATCCATATTTTGTTTTTGATAATTTTATATCTGAAGAATCCATTTCTATTTTCTGTAGTTATCATCACAAAAATTTTTTTGAAGACTTATTTTTCTCTGCCAATATATGCTAATTACTTTTTGAGGAAAATATATTTTTTTCTTTTTTTTGGATAATTCTGATAAGAGTTTTCAAGGAATGTTATTTCTATAAATCAAAATGATATATTTTTATACGTTTAATTTGGTTTTTGCTAATCATAAGAAGTTTTCAGGAACTATATTAACTTGACCTGTATTTGATTTCATCAGAATTATTATTAGAAAACTTTTCTAATACGAAATTTGTAGAAAAATTCGCTTCAACCAGAAATTCCTAAAAAAAAAAAAAATTAAGTTGGATTTCTATATTTTTGATAAATACGTTACATTTACACAAAGGTTTTTCAGATGTAAAGAAGGCTTGCATGTCCCTTTTTGTCTAAGGTGGAAGTTTAGGCTTTGATGTGTTTCTGAAATCCTCAATTTTTCCTTACGCTATAAAGTAGAAAACATATCACAGTCTCCCCAAGTTCAGCTTAAGAGAACATGTCCAACTTCTTCATCATTAGCAAATTTACAATTTGGAAAATTACTCAGGATTTCTTCAACCAGAAACATCAAGACTTTCTTGAGGAACAGAGATGGGCAAAACTTTCTTGGAAGGATTAATATCAATATTTTGTATATTGTTACACTGACTTAGTTTTATAAAGTCTTTTGAAACACTTTTCAAAATTCCAGAATGTTTTTTTACTCAGTCACATTTCATATACGTACAATAGTTTCAGTTGTTTTTTGTTGTTATTTCTATTTTTATTTTTATTTTTGTTTTTATTTTTATTTCTATTTTATGAAAGAGAATTTACCGGGAAATGGCGTGAACGGATATTTGATTATAAAGCAAGATTTTAGAGAATACCATAATCATACGGTGAATAATAACAACAACAATAACAACAACACCACCACAACCACCACCACCATCACCACCAACAACAACAACTACACCACCATCACCAACAACAATAACAGCAACAGCAACAACACCACCACCAACAACAACAACAGCAACAACACGACCATCACCACCACCACCACCAACAACAACAATAATAACAACAACAACACCACCACCACCAACAACAATAACAACAACAACAACAACACCACCACCAACAACAACAACAACACCACCATCACCACCACCACCACCATCAACTACAACAACAACAACAGCAACAACACGACCATCACCACTACCAACAACAACAACAATAGCAACAACACCACCATCACCATCACCACCACCCACAACAACAACAATAGCAACAAGAACACCACCACCACCACCAACAACAAGAACAACAGCAACAACACCACCACCACTACCACCACCACCACCAAAAACAACAACAATAATAATACATACCATGGCATTTCCTCTAATTTTTGGAGGTAGCCAACATCAAACAAATGAAACAAAAAAGGGAACCTCTCCTCTCTACATTCCTCCCAGCCTGACAAGGGACTCAACCGAGTTTGGCTGGTACTGCTAGGGTGCCACAGCCCGCCCTCTCCCGTTATCCACCACAGATGAAGCTTCATAACCCCGAATCCCCTACTGCTGTTACCTCCGCGGTCATCCAAGGTACCGAAGGAAGCAGCAGGGCCTATCGGAACTGCGTTACAATCGCTCGCCATTCATTCCTATTTCTAGCACACTCTCTTGTCTCTCACATCTATCCTCCTATCACCCAGAGCTTCCTTCACTTCATCCATCCACCCAATCCTTGGCCTTCCTCTTGTACTTCTCCCATCAACTCTTGCATTCATCACCTTCTTTAGCAGACAGCCCTTTTCTATTCTCTCAACATGGCCAAACCACCTCAACACATTCATATTCACTCTAGCTGCTAACTCATTTCTTACACCCGTTCTTACCCCTACTACTTCGTTCCTAACCCTATCTACTCGAGATACACCAGCCATACTCCTAAGACACTTCAACTCAAACATATTCAATTTCTGTCTTTCCGTCACTTTCATTCCCCACAACTCCGATCCATGCATCACAGTTGTTTTTGCTGTTGTTGTTGTTGGTGGTGGTGGTGGTGGTGATGGTGGTGGTGTTGTTGTTGTTGTTCTTGTTGGTGGTGGTGGTGGGGGTGGTGTTGTTGCTGTTGTTGTTGTTGTTTTTGTTAATGATGGTCGTGTTGTTGCTGTTGTTGTTGTTGGTGGTGGTGGTGATGGTGGTGTTGTTGCTATTGTTGTTGTTGGTGGTGATGGTGGTGCTGTTGCTGTTGTTGTTGTTGTTGTTGGTGGTGGTGGTTGTGGTGATGGTGGTGTTGTTGCTGTTGTTGTTGTTGATGGTGGTGGTGGTGGTGTTGTTGCTGTTGTTGTTGTTTGTGATGGTCATGTTGTTGGAGGTTGGAGGGGGCGGGTTGAAGAGGTGTCGACAAGTACGAGTCTGCATTAACCAATCGTCGGTGGGCAACATCGACCAGAAGGTGGAAATGAGAGAGGAAATCCACACCGAGGGTTGGTAATGTGACGTCAGCAACGAGAAACTTCCAATTAAATTTATCGTTTCTGAACGATAACGTGAGGTTCTCATAACCGTAGGTGGGTATTGCAAATCCGTTGGCAGCTACAAAGCGGACGTCGGCAGATGTAGACAGACTACGTCGTGTTCTGAAGAGTTCCCTTGGCAAAGGAGAATGACAAGCACCCGTGTCTACCAAAAATCGCAAGCCCGTTCCTGCATCATGTAAAAAGAAAAGATTAGAAGCAGTGGAGGCCACCGCCACGAGCGATGGCCTACTTACACGTTTTCTGGCCACTGACAAACCTTGGCACATTTCTTCCCGGTTGCCCCGAATCTGAAGTAATAGTAGCAAAACTGCGGCAAATGGGATGTAGTAAGTGGCTGTAGAAGTCGTTGGTTGGGGCGCGAGCGAGTGGCGGGTGGTGGTTGGCTTTGTCGCCGCTTCGGCACGTCACGGGGTAGGCGTGTATATCCTACGGCATTCACGTCAGCTTCGGGTGACGCTGAATAGATGTCCTCTTCGTCAGGGGTGGAGGCGTTGATGGAGGTCTTGAAGTGGCTGTCCATAAGGGCGTCAGCTTTGGTCATAAAGTCCTTTATGGGTAAACTCTCAACATCGGGTATGGCAGCGCGTATAGGTTCGAGTAAACGGCGTATCCAAAGGGCACAAAGTAGTTTCACCTCACGATGAGAGCCGTCTGCGGCAGGTTGCAGGAGAGCGATACTGGTCATGTCCCTGAGGGTGAGCGAAGCCCTTTGGTCCCCTAACGATTGTTGAGAGAGCTGAAAAAGCTTTGCTATACGAGTGGCTGGCGACGGCGAGAACTGCTGCAGAAGGTAGGTTTTT
>NC_090736.1:25493446-25508446 GCF_036898095.1 Palaemon carinicauda | reverse complement strand
AGAATGAGGTAAGTGAGTCGAAACTAATTCGAAACGGAAATGGATTTCCTAATGTTGATAATATTGGTGTTGGAAGTCAATATTAATGAGCACTTATGAAACTGGCTGAAAAAAACGGGGAATATTAATAAGCACTGAACGTCAACATTTGCTTGAGGGTACACTCGGGCACACTATTCTATCACATTTCTCTTCCTCTTGTTTTGTTGAAGTTTTTATAGTTTATATAGGAAATATTTATTTTTGGTGTTGTTTCTGTTCATAAAATATTCTATTTTTTCTTGTTTCTTTTCCTCACTGGGCTATTTTCCCTATTGGCCCCCCTGAGCTTAAACCATATTGCTTTTCCTACTAGGGTTGTAGCTTAGCAAATAATAATAATAACAATAATAATAATAATAAAAATTATAATATGTATGATAATGGGGATAAGTAGAGAATTTAGAAAAGTTCATGAAAATATCATAGTTGCTTTTGTTAGAGAGCATAACTGAGAGTTTCTTATACTATGTCAGTTAAAACATAATTGGGGGAAATGACTGACTAATTGATTGATTGATTGATTGATTGAAGAGTAAACTGAATTGAAAAATCAATGGTCAGGTGAGATACATCTTTAAAGAAAATAAATACAATTATGAAAGAGTGAATAATTATGATGAAAAGTCAATTTGGTCATGAATCTCTATTGTTGATGAGGAAGTTTTAATTATTGTATGGCTATAAAGAATCTATAATATAAAACACGGTAAAAAATATATTCGATAGGTATACTGTGGGTAGAATAACTGTCCTTAATAAGTGTATCACACGTTCCAAAATTTATAAAGAAAGAATAATTGATATATCGATTACGAAGGGAGTTTGGCCATGAATATATATATATATATATATATATATATATATATATATATATATATATATATATATATATATATATATATATATATATATATATATATATATATATATATATATATATAAGTAGGAATAAAATAGTCAATGCTGCTATCATCATCTTTATTCGGGAGCTTTCGACATAACTTATGTCATCTTCAGTCTATCTGCAATTATCATATGTAAAATTGATAAAATTAATAAAATCATCCTAAGTACAAAGTTAAGAAGATACACTTTCATGAATTGATCAACTAGTTCTAGAATCAACCAATCAAGGAACATAAAACATTAAAAAAAAGACTTATTACACACAACTATATAAAAGACTTAATAACTAATATAACTAGTCACCCGCAGGAGATGATGACCACCCATTATTATTATTATTATTAAATAGTCACCCTGCGGGTGACTAGTTATATTAATTATTAAGTCTTTTATATAGTTGTGTGTAATAAGTCTTTTATAAGGTTTTATGTTCCTTGATTGGTTGATTTTAGAACTAGTTGATCAATTCATGAAAGTGTATCTTCCTAACTTTGTAATTAGGATGATTTTATTAATTTTATTAATTTTACATATGATAATTGCAGATAGACTGAAGATGACATAAGTTATGTCGAAAGCTCCCGAATCAAGATGATGATAGCAGCATTGACTATTTTATTCCTACTTAAATTGCGATTCCCAAGAGGAACCCATCTATCAACCATACATATACATACATATATATATATATATATATATATATATATATATATATATATATATATATATATATATATATATATATATATATATATATATATATATATATATATATATATATATATATATATATATATATATATTTAAATAAGCCATATATATTAATACATGAAAGTCTGGATTCTCTTAACGACCTCGGGATCAGAGCCCTAGGAGGAATCACCCAAAGACTATAGTATCAGACCGGCCGGGATTTGAACCCTGGTCCCGGATACCTGTATGCCAGTGACCATACCACTCAGCCACGAAGAAAGATAAAAGTCAATGACAATTCTTCTCTACATATACCTGTCATATTCAGGTTTTCTGTACTTAGAATTGAAATCAACCCATCTTCACCATCGTAGCTAATTGGTAGGTTTGGGACTTGGCATTCGATTAATGATAAATTTTTGCGCATTTAAACGTGTTTTTCATATTTCAAATACGCCATATATATTAATACATTAAAGTCTGGATTCTCTTAACGACCTCGGGAGCAGAGCCCCAGGCAGAATCACCCAAAGACTATAGTAACAGACCGGCCGGGATTTGAACCCTAGTCCAGGATACCTGTATGCCAGTGACCATACCACTCAGCCACGAAGAAAGATAAAAGTCAGTGACAATTCTTCTGTACATATACCTGTCAAATTCAGGTTTTCTGTACTTAGAATTGAAATCAACCCATCTTCACCATCGTAGCTAATATATATATATATATATATATATATATATATATATATATATATATATATATATATATATATATATATATATATATATATATATATATATATATATATACATATATATATATATATATATATATATATATATATATATATATATATATATATATATATATATATATATATGTGTGTGTGTGTGTGTGTGTGTGTGTGTGTATGTATGAGTGTGTGTGTGAGTGGGTGTGTAATGTACAATGAAAATTTAGAAACAAGAAATAAGGGTTATGGAAAAACCTGCAGAGATTGTTAATGAATATACGAAATTGGGACTAACAGTCTTTCCCTAGAACATGAAACAAAATTAAAATAAGCATAGGTATAGGATGGAGAGCTTTTGGAAAACAAAGTGAGATTATGAAGAGTTAAATGCCACTTTTTCTAAAAAGAAAAGTATTTAATAAGATGGTCCTACCAGCATTAATTTATGTTAACAATGTTATGTTAACTAGTTACAACTCAAAGACATATGGAGACAACAATAATGGGAATAATACTAAGAGACAAAAAAGAGCAATATGGATACGAGAGCAAACTAAAGTATAGGATAATCTAAGAACATGTAAGAAAAAGAAATGGACATGGACAGGACATATAATGAGAATGACAGATAATAGATAGAGATTAAGAATAACAGAATGTGTCCATAGAGATTGAAAATGAAGTAAGGGAAGGAAGAGAAGACGATGGGTTGACAAACTTAGAAAATTTGCGCGTATAGACTGGTATAGAAAGACCATAAACAAAGGGGAGTGGAAACACGTGTCTGCAGCCTTTGTCTTACACTAGATCAGTTAAGGCTGATTATATATATATATATATATATATATATATATATATATATATATATATATATATATATATATATATATATATATATATATATATATATATATATATATATATATATATATATATATATATATATAAAACGATAATGTGAGGTTCTCATAACCGTAGGTGGGTATCGCAGATCCGTTGGCAGCTACCAAGCAGACATCGGCAGACGTAGACAGACTACTTCGTGTCCTGAAGAGTTCCCTTGGCAAAAGAGAATGACAAGCACCCGTGTCTACCAAAAATCGCACGCCCGTTCCTGCATCATGTAAAAAGAAAAGATTAGAAACACGGGAGGCCACTGCCACGAGCAATGGCCTACTTACACGTTTTTTGGCCACTGACAATCCTTGGCACATTTCTTCCCGGTTGCCCCGAATCTGAAGTGATAGTAGCAAAACTACGGCGAATGGGAGGTAGTAAGTGGCTGTAGAAGTCTTTGGTTGAGGCACGAGCGATTGGTGGGTGGTGGGTGGCTTTGTTACCGCTTCGGCACGTCACGGGGTAGGCGTGTATGTCCTACGGCATTCATGTCAGCTTCGGGTGACGTTGAATAGGCATCCTCTTCGTCAGGGGTGGAGGCGTTGATGGAGGTCTTGAAGTGGCTGTCCATAAGGGCGTCGGCTTTGGTCAAAAAGTCCTTTATGGGTAAACTATCGACATTAGGTATGGCAGCGCGTATAGGTCCGGGTAAACGGCGTATATAAAGGGCACGAATTAGGTTCACCTCACGAGGAGAGCCGTCTGTGGCAGGTTGCAGGCGAGCGATACTGGTCATCTCCCTGAGGGTGAGCGAAGCTCTTTGGTCCCCAACGGTTGTTGAGAGAGCTGAAAAAGCTTTGCTACACGGGCGGCTGGGGACGGTGAGTACTGCTGCAGAAGGTATGTTTTGAGGGCGTCATACGCTATTGGGGTGTCTCTTTGTTCACAAAGCCAGTCGGATATTTCAGGGAAGGTGTCCTCGGGTATCGCCGCGAGAACATAATCTGCTTTGGTGGTTGAGTGAATCATGTCCTTGATGCGAAACTGGACTACTGAGCGCTGAAACCAAGCATACGCCTCTCCGCTGATGAATGATGAAAGTTTTTATGGGGTAGTCGCAGCAATAACTTCCGTAGAGTCATCCATGGTACCAATGATGGAGGGGTGAAGGGAGGGGGGTGGAAGGCGGGAGGAGCGAGTCGACTTCCAGGGTCACCAATGTGACGGGCAAAGAGAAGGTTGTGACTCAAAGGCAAGTTGAAAACAACTGAGTGACTTTATTATAGAACACTCTCCTTTATATACAAAAGTTCAAATCAACAAGAATTTTCATATAAAAAAAACAGACAATGCTACAGAGGAGAAACAAGACATGTTTTTTCAGCTTCTTTTTAGCGCGAAGGGAGAGCGAAGATTCAAGCACAAAATGAAGTATGTACGAACGTGAGACACACCGTTGGTACAACACAGATATGGTACTATTTTCTTTTTCGTTATTCGATTTGTCTATGTTGATTACGGTAATTATAAGAACATCAAATTACATATAGCCATGCACCTATTGACATATAACTAATAAGCAGTAAACTATTTTAAATCTCTAAAGAATAATGTTATTCTAGATCTAAGGAGATTTCATTTGGCAACCCTGTCCCAAACTCGTCCAACCAACATCAACTATGCTGATTATTGTTACCTGTGTCATTTGTACAGGGTCATGACTTAATATCTATGTGTTCTAATAAAGAAAAGAAATGCTAAACATTTTTTAAATAAACTTAGGTTGCATCCAATATCCTATGGGAAATTCACACGATTATGTGATAAAAATATACATTAATAATAAGGAAACGATGTTCGACAGTTTACCAATTCTCTAGCCTCTACCTAACCAGCACACTTTCTTAACCACGTGGTCGTGAAAGTGATAATTCACTATATTATTTGGGACAGTGTACCTCTGATGCCATCTATTACCTGTAAAATAAAACTCATTACGATTTAAGGGAGGGAGCTATGGGGGGGGGGGACTTCGTTGTTATGCGTTTCAGAATGTAACAATCTTGTTATTCTAAGTAGTTCTTACTAACAATACATGTGCACAATGAAACGGTCATCATTTTATGGTTTCATAAAACTGTCATTGAAAATTAGATTAAATGACGGCTTAATGACTTGATTGTCTTACCGATTTGAGTACATGTGGCACAATCTGGCAAACACCCGGGACCCCCAAATATAACTGAACTAAGGATTGTTTGTTGAGGAAATATGTTTGACATTTATTGTGAAATATGAAATTTCCGGAGAAGCATTAGGTATGGCTCAGACCACAAGGAACTAAAAGCTCCAGTGCGTTTGTTTTCTAGGAAATTTCTGTCAAAATTTCAACGGAAATCAATTAATGAAAATTATAATGAGTGGTTGATGGGGATAATTAGCAATTGGGAGACTTTTGTTAAGGCCATGGAAGTGAACATTGTGTAGAGATATTTAATCCTTGCGTTCTGGAATATTCTATGACGTCATTTTGGTTAGCAAATAGCCAGATTAGCCTTCTTGATTGGAAATAAATATAATTTACACCCGACTCACATTTCTAAGTGTCAATGTACCACCCTTTTCCAATTGGATAGAATCATTCACATAAATGGAACAAGGAACATATGCTGCCATCTTTTGACAAGAAGTAGAAACATTTGTATTCTGGTAAAATTCGGAGAAGCACGTGGTTACATTATTAAAAAGGAATTACTAAAACAAATATCACAATTCCAGTAATACTATTGTAAGTTTTGGCAATTATATATAAAATACAAGTAATATATATTACTAAAACATATGAATCAGTTCGAAATATTTTGCTAGCAAGTATTTGGAACTCAACCATAGAGTAAAAACTCAAGTTTAAAGAAAATCTATTTTATGTCAATATCTAATTCATTTTCAGCTCATCATAAGCACAATTGTTATAGATATCAACCGTCTATGAAATGTGCCTGTTACATGTACTAAATTCTTCTGATCAGGTGTCACATTACTGTGAAAAGTTGACCATATTCTGATGTGCGTTTTATTGTAAAAAAATCCATTGTTCATATTCTACCCAAAGTTCATGCAGATACATACCCCTTGTGGGTATCTTCATGAAACGTGATGCATGTGCCCCATTTGGGTATCTGCACGAAACATATTGTTAACTAGCAAAATACTAGTATACTATTAGATACTGGTAACTAAAAAAGGCTTATCTAGCCGTATATTAATTAGTTTAGCAATGGCCATTGAATTTGCTCTATTTATGTTCTCGTCCTTCCTGTATGGGAAACTGACCTACCCTAGGTGATTTTGTCTCATGGAAATTATTCATCGAAAATCTAATTTTGTTTTTTATTGATTTTGATGATAAATTTTCTGAGAATCCATATTTTGTTTTTGTTAATTTTATATCTGAAGAATCCATTTCTATTTTCTGTAGTTATCATCATAAAAATTTTTTGAAGACTTATTTTTCTCTGCCAATATATGCTAATTACTTTTTGAGGAAAATATATTTTTTTCTTTTTTTTTTTGATAATTCTGATAAGAGTTTTCAAGGAATGTTATTTTTATAAATCAAAATGATATATTTGTATACGTTTAATTTGGTTTTTGCTAATCATAAGAAGTTTTCAGGAACTATATTAACTTGACCTGTATTTGATTTCATCAGAATTATCATTAGAAAACTTTTCTAATACGAAATTTGTAGAAAAATTCGCTTCAACCAGAAATTCCTAAAATAAAATAAGTTGGATTTCTATATTTTTGATAAAAACCTTACATTTACACAAAGGTTTTCCAGATGTAAAGAAGGCTTCCATGTCCCTTTTTGTCTAAGGTGGAAGTTTAGGCTTTGATGTGTTTCTGAAATCCTCAATTTTTCCTTACGCTATAAAGTAGAAAACATATCACAGTCTCCCCAAGTTCAGCTTAAGAGAACATGTCCAACTTCATCATTAGCAAATTTACAATTTGGAAAATTACTCAGGATTTCTTCAACCAGAAATCTCAAGACTTTCTTGAGGAACAGAGATGGGCAAAACTTTCTTGGAAGGATTAATATCAATATTTTGTATATTGTTACACTGACTTAGTTTTATAAAGTCTTTTGAAACACTTTTCAAAATTCCAGAATGTTTTTTTACTCAGTCACATTTCATATTCGTACAATAGTTTTCGTTGTTTTTTGTTGTTATTTCTATTTTTATTTTTATTTTTGTTTTTATTTTTATTTCTATTTTATGAAAGAGAATTTACCGGGAAATGGCGTGAACGGATATTTGATTATAAAGCATGTTTTTAGAGAATACCATAATCATACGGTGAATAATAACAACAACAATAACAACAACACCACCACAACCACCACCACCATCACCACCAACAACAACAACTACACCACCATCACCAACAACAATAACAGCAACAGCAACAACACCACCACCAACAACAACAACAGCAGCAACACGACCATCACCACCACCACCACCACCAACAACAATAACAACAACAACAACAACACCACCACCAACAACAATAACAACAACAACAACAACAACACCACCACCAACAACAACAACAACAACACCATCACCACCACCACCACCATCAACTACAACAACAACAACAGCAACAACACGACCATCACCACCACCAACAACAACAACAACAATAGCAACAACACCACCATCACCATCACCACCACCCACAAAAACAACAATAGCAACAAGAACACCACCACCACCACCACCAACAACAAGAACAACAGCAACAACACCACCACCACTACCACCACCACCACCAAAAACAACAACAATAATAATACATACCAAGGCATTTCCCCTAATTTTTGGAGGTAGCCGACATCAAACAAATGAAACAAAAAAGGGGACCTCTCCTCTCTACATTCCTCCCAGCCTGACAAGGGACTCAACCGAGTTTGGCTGGTACTGCTAGGGTGCCACAGCCCGCCCTCTCCCGTTATCCACCACAGATGAAGCTTCATAACCCTGAAACCCCTACTGCTGTTACCTCCGCGGTCATCCAAGGTACCGAAGGAAGCAGCAGGGCCTACCGGAACTGCGTTACAATCGCTCGCCATTCATTCCTATTTCTAGCATACTCTCTTGTCTCTCACATCTATCCTCCTATCACCCAGAGCTTCCTTCACTTCATCCATCCACCCAATCCTTGGCCTTCCTCTTGTACTTCTCCCATCAACTCTTGCATTCATCACCTTCTTTAGCAGACAGCCCTTTTCTATTCTCTCAACATGGCCAAACCACCTCAACACATTCATATTCACTCTAGCTGCTAACTCATTTCTTACACCCGTTCTTACCCCTACTACTTCGTTCCTAACCCTATCTACTCGAGATACACCAGCCATACTCCTAAGACACTTCAACTCAAACATTTTCAATTTCTGTCTTTCCGTCACTTTCATTCCCCACAACTCCGATCCATGCATCACAGTTGTTTTTGCTGTTGTTGTTGTTGTTGTTGGTGGTGGTGGTGATGGTGGTGGTGTTGTTGTTGTTGTTCTTGTTGGTGGTGGTGGTGGGGGTGGTGTTGTTGCGGTTGTTGTTGTTGTTTTTGTTGGTGATGGTCGTGTTGTTGCTGTTGTTGTTGTTGGTGGTGGTGGTGATGGTGGTGTTGTTGCTATTGTTGTTGTTGGTGGTGATGGTGGTGCTGTTGCTGTTGTTGTTGTTGTTGGTGGTGGTGGTGGTTGTGGTGATGGTGGTGTTGTTGCTGTTGTTGTTGTTGATGGTGGTGGTGGTGGTGTTGTTGCTGTTGTTGTTGTTTGTGATGGTCGTGTTGTTGGAGGTTGGAGGGGGCGGGTTGAAGAGGTGTCGACAAGTACGAGTCTGCATTAACCAATCGTCGGTGGGCAACATCGACCAGAAGGTGGAAATGAGAGAGGAAATCCACACCGAGGGTTGGTAATGTGACGTCAGCAACGAGAAACTTCCAATTAAATTTATCGTTTCTGAACGATAACGTGAGGTTCTCATAACCGTAGGTGGGTATTGCAGATCCGTTGGCAGCTACCAAGCAGACGTCGGCAGATGTAGACAGACTACGTCGTGTTCTGAAGAGTTCCCTTGGCAAAAGAGAATGACAAGCACCCGTGTCTACCAAAAATCGCACGCCCGTTCCTGCATCATGTAAAAAGAAAAGATTAGAAACAGGGGAGGCCACCGCCACGAGCGATGGCCTGCTTACACGTTTTTTGGCCACTGACAAACCTTGGCACATTCCTTCCCGGTTGCCCCGAATCTGAAGTAATAGTAGCAAAACTGCGGCAAATGGGATGTAGTAAGTGGCTGTAGAAGTCGTTGGTTGGGGCGCGAGCGAGTGGCGGGTGGTGGGTGGCTTTGTCGCCGCTTCGGCACGTCATGGGGTAGGCGTGTATGTCCTACGGCATTCACGTCAGCTTCGGGTGACGCTGAATAGACGTCCTCTTCGTCAGGGGTGGAGGCGTTGATGGAGGTCTTGAAGTGGCTGTCCATAAGGGCGTCGGCTTTGGTCATAAAGTCGTTTATGGGTAAACTCTCGACATCGGGTATGGCAGCGCGTATAGGTTCGAGTAAACGGCGTATCCAAAGGGCACAAAGTAGGTTCACCTCACGATGAGAGCCGTCTGCGGCAGGTTGCAGGAGAGCGATACTGGTCATGTCCCTGAGGGTGAGCGAAGCCCTTTGGTCCCCTAACGATTGTTGAGAGAGCTGAAAAAGCTTTGCTATACGAGTGGCTGGCGACGGCGAGAACTGCTGCAGAAGGTAAGTTTTTAGGGCGTCATACGCTATTGAGGTGTCTCCTTGTTCACAAAGCCAGTCTGATATTTCAGGGAAGGTGTCCTCGGGTATCGCCGCAAGAACATAATCTGCTTTGGTGGTCGAGCGAGTCATACCCTTGATGCGAAACTGGACTTCTGAGCGCTGAAACCAAGCAAACGTCTCTCCGCTGGCGAATGATGAAAGTTTCAATGGGGGAGTCACAGCAATAACTTCAGTAGAGTCCTCCATGGTACCAATGATGGAGGGGCGAGGGGGGGGGGGTGGAAGGCGGGAGGAGCGAGTCGACTTCCGGGGTCACCAATGTGACAGGCCGAGAGAAGGTTGTGACTCAAAGGCAAGTTGAAAACAACTGAGTGACTTTATTATAGAACACTCTCCTTTATATACGAAAGTTCAAATCAACAAAAATTTTCATGTTAAAAAAACAGAAAATGCTACAGAGGAGAAACAAGACATGTTTTTTCAGCTTCTTTTTAGCGCAAGGGTAGAGCGAAGATTCAAGCACAAAATAAACTATGTACGAACGTGCGACACACGGTTGGTACAACACAGATATGTGACTATTTTCTTTTTCGTTATTCGATTTGTCTATGTTGATTACAGTAATTATAAGAACATCAAATTACATATAGCCATGCACCTATTGACATATAACTAATAAGCAGTAGATCATTTTAATCTCTAAAGAATAATGTTATTCTAGATCTAAGGAGATTTCATTTGGCAACCCTGTCCCAAACTCGTCCAACCAACCTCAACTATGCTGATTATTGTTACCTGTGTCATTTGTAGAGGGTCATGACTTAATATCTATATGTTCTAATAAAGAAAAGAAATGCTAAACACTTTTTTAAGTAAACTTAGGTTGCATCCAATATCTTATGGGAAATTCACACGATTATGTGATAAAAATATCCATTAATAATAAGGAAACGATGTTCGACAGTTTACCAATTCTCTAGCCTCTACCTAACCAGCACACTTTCTTAACCACGTGGTCGTGAAAGTGATAATTCACTATATTATTTGGGACAGTGTACCTCTGATGCCATCTATTACCTGTAAAATAAAACTCATTACGATTTAAGGGAGGGAGCTATTGTTTGGGGGGGGGGGGGAAATTCATTGTTATGCCTTTCAGAATGTAACAATCTTGTTATTCTACGCAGTTCTTACTAACAATACACATTGTACAATGAAATGTTAATCATTTTATTGTTTCATAAAACTGTCATTGAAAATTAGATTAAATGACGGCTTAATGACTTGATTGTCTTACCGATTTGAGTACATGTGGCACAATCTGGCAAACACCCGGGACCCCCAAATATAACTGAACTAATGATTGTTTGTTGAGGAAATATGTCTGACATTTATTGTGAAATATGAAATTTCCGAAGGAGCATTAGGTATGGCTCAGACAACAAAGAACCACAAGCTCCAGTGCGTTTGTTTTCTAGGAAATTTCTGTCAAAATTTCAACGGAAATCAATTAATGAAAATTATAATGAGGGGTTGATGGGGATAATTAACATTTTGGGAGCCTTTTGTTAAGGCCATCTATTGGCCATGAAAGTAAACAATATGTAGAGATATTTAATCCTTGCGTTCTGGAATATTCTATGACGTCATTTTGGTTAGCAAATAGCCAGATTAGCCTTCTTGATTATAAATAAATATAATTTATACCCGACTCACATTTCTAAGTATCAATGTACCACCCATTTCCAATTGGATAGAATCATTCACATGTATGAAACAAGGAACATATGCTGCCATCTTTTGACAAGAGGTAGAAACATTCGTATTCTGGTAAAATTCGGAGAAACACGTGGTTACATTATTAAAAAGGAATTACTAAAACAAATGTCACAATTCCAGTAATACTATTGTAAGTTTTGGCAATTATATATATAAATACAAGTAATATATATTACTAAAACATATGAATCAGTTCGAAATATTTTGCTAGCAAATAGTTGGAACTCATCCATAGAGTAAAAACTCAAGTTTAAAGAAAATCTATTTTTTGTCAATATTTAATTCATTTTCAGCTCATCATAAGCACATTTATTATAGATATCAACCTTCTATGAAATGTGCCTGTTACATGTACTAAATTCTTCTGATCAGGTGTCACATTGCTGTGAAAAGTTGACCATATTCTGATGTGCTTTTTATTGTAAAAAATCCATTGTTCATATTCTACCCAAAGTTGATGCAGATACATACCCCTTGTGGGTATCTTCATGAAACGTGATGCATGTGCCCCATTTGGGTATCTGCACGCAACATATTGTTAACCAGCTAAATACTAGTATACTAGTAGATACTGGTAACTAGAAAAAAGGCTTATCTAGGCGTAATTGAATTAGTTTAGCAATGGCCATTGAATTTGCTCTATTTATGTTCTCGTCCCTCCTGTATGGAAACTGACCTACCGTAGGTGATTTTGTCTCATGGAAATTATTCATCGAAAATCTAATTATGTTGTTTATTGATTTTGATGATATATTTTCTGGGAATCTAGATTTGGTATCTGTTAATTTCTTATCTGAAGAATCCATTTCTATTTTCTGTAGTTATTATCACAAATTTTTCTGAAGACCTATTTTTCTCTGCCAATATGTGCTAATTACTTTTGAGGAAAATGTATTATTTTTTTTTTTTGGATAATTCTGATAAGAGTTTTCAAGGAATGTTATTTATATAAATCAAAATGAGTTATTTTTATAAGTTCAATTTGGTTTTTGCTAATCAAAAGAAGTTTTCAGGAACTATATTAACTTGACCTGTATTTGATTTCATCAGAATTATTATTAGAAAACTTTTCTAATACGAAATTTGTAGAAAAATTCGCTTCAAACAGAAATTCCTAAACAAAATTAAGTTGTATTTCTATATTTTTGATAAAAACCTTACATTTACACAAAGGTTTTTCAGATGTAAAGAAGGCTTGCATGTCCCTTTTTGTCTAAGGTGGATGTTTAGGCTTTGATGTGTTTCTGGAATCCTCAATTTATCCTTACGCTATAAAGTAGAAAACATATCACAGTCTCCCCCAAGTTCAGCTTAAGAGAACATGTCCAACTTCTTCATCATTAGCAAATTTACAATTTGGAAAATTACTCAGGATTTCTTCAACCAGAAACCTCAAGACTTTCTTGAGGAACAGAGATGGGCAAAACTTTCTTGGAAGGATTAATATCAATATTTTGTATATTGTTACACTGACTTAGTTTTATAAAGTCTTTTGAAACACTTTTCAAAATTCCAGAATGTTTTTTTACTCAGTCACATTTCATATTCGTACAATAGTTTTCGTTGTTTTTTGTTGTTATTTCTATTTTTATTTTTTTTTTATTTATGAAAGAGAATTCACCGGAAAATGGCATGAACGGATATTTGATTATAAAGCAAGTTTTTAGAGAATAGCATAATCGAACGGTCAATAATAACAACAACAACAACAACAACAACACCACCACAACCACCACCACCACCAACAACAACTACACCACCATCACCAACAACAATAACAGCAACAGCAACATCACCACCACCACCAACAACAACAGCAACAACACGACCTTCACCAACAACAACAACAACAGCAACAACACCACCACCACTACCAACAACAATAACAGCAACAACACCACCATCACCACCACCACCAACACCAACAACAACAACAGCAACAACACCACCATCACCACCACCAACAACAATAACAATAGCAACAACAACAACAATAACAACAACACCACCACCACCACCACCACCATCACCAACAACAACAACTACACCACCATCACCCACAACAACAACAATAGCAACAAGAACACAACTACCACCAACAACAAGAACAACAGCAACAACACCACCACCACTACCTCCACCACCACCACCACCACCACCAACAACAACAACAATAATAATACATACATACATATACCAAGGCATTTCCCCCAATTTTTGGAGGTAGCCGACATCAAACAAATGAAACAAAAAAGGGGACCTCTCCTCTCTACATTCCTCCCAGCCTGACATGGGACTCAACCAAGTTTGGCTGGCACTGCTAGGGTGCCACAGCCCACTCTCTCCTGTTATCCACCACAGATGAAGCTTCATAACCCTGAATCCCCTACTGCTGCTACCTCTGCGGTCATCCAAGGCACCGAAGGAAGCAGCAGGGCCTACCAGAACTGCGTCACAATTGCTCGCCATTCATTCCTATTTCTAGCACACTCTCTTGTCTCTCACATCTATCCTCCTATCACCCAAAGCTTCCTTCACTTCATCCATCCACCCAATCCTTAGCCTTCCTCTGTTACCTCTCCCATCAACTCTTGCATTCATAACCTTCTTTAGCAGACAGCCATTTTCTATTCTCTCAACATGGCCAACCCACCTCAACACATTCATATCCACTCTAGCTGCTACCTCATTTTTTACACCCGTTCTCACCCCTACTACTTCGTTCCTAGCCCCATCTACTCCAGACACACCAGCCATACTCTTAAACTCATTTTTTACACCCGTTCTCACCCCTACTACTTTGTTCCTAGCCCTATCTACTCGAGATACACCAGCCATACTCCTAAAACACATCAACTCAAACATATTTAATTTCTGTCTCTCAGTCACTTTCATTCCCCACAACTCCGATCCATACATCACAGTTGGTACAATCACTTTCTCATACAGAACTCTCTTTACATTCATGCCCAACCCTCTATTTTTTACTACTCCCTTAACTGCCCCCAACACTTTGCATCCTTTATTCACTCTCTGAGGTACATCTACTTCCAGCATCTGCTGCAACAACAGACCCCAAGTACTTAAACTGATCCACCTCCTCAAGTAACTCTCCATTCAACATGACATTCAACCTTGCACCACCGTCCCTTCTCGTGCATCTTATAACCTTACTTTTACCC
>NC_090736.1:25465946-25470946 GCF_036898095.1 Palaemon carinicauda | reverse complement strand
CAGTCACAATCATGGCCTTTTCTTGCCAACATGCCTAGAATGACTGAGAATGGATTGCACACACTTACGGATAGGGTGAGCATACAGTACCTGGTCAGGAGAAGGACCAAAGTGGTTAAGCATATTTTGTAACTCAATGGGCCACGATCAAAGGCATCTCAATCAATACTTCCAGAAGGTGCCGTTTTGAGGATCAAGTGCTTGATAGCCTTGACAGCGGCCTCGGTGTGTCCGTTAGACTGTGAGTAGTGTGGCGATGAGGTTATGTGTTATACACCCTAATGCTCTGTGAAGTCGGCAAACTCGGGTTCTCCATCGGTGTGTAGACACAGTTTAACTCCTCCCTCTCTGAAGTAGCGGCAAAAGGGCTGTATGGTTGAGAAGGCAATGGTGCTGCCCTAGCAAAGGATGACCATAGGCCAGCAAGAAACGTGGTCTGTACCAACAAGGAAGGATTTCCCCGCAACCTGGAAGAAGTTCGCTGATACTCGCTTGAAGGGGTTTGATGAGTAGTCATCACTCTGAAGAGGTTGCTGCTGTTTGCTGGGACTTAAGACTTGCCAGGGCTTGCATGCGGTAATGATGTTAGCAATGTCAGAGTTTATCCCAAGGTAAAAGACAGTCTGTCGGGCTCGATATTTAGTAGCCTTAACACCGCGATGGCTTTCATGGAGTTTGGCAAGTGTGTAGCGATGTAGAGCTGCAGGAATACCATTCTTTTTACGTATAGCACGAAGGTGCAGTCAGTAGAAAGGGCTTCTCAAAGCTTCTGATATGGTAGCAAAAAAGTATGCAGTTCCTACTGATTAATGGGAAATCCGGAAATAGTACAATCACGTACGTGAACATAGTCAGGGTTGGCCTGCACTGCTGTTGACATGTCCTGTAGAGTCTGGTTGGCAATGAGAATTGTGATACTTTCTTCCTGGGAATCTATTGCGATGTTGATAACAGACCCGACTTTTGACGTTACCTCAACACTGCTGACAGTGTGAGAGTGGGAGAGTGAGTCTGGAATGCATAAAGACTTGCCGGCATGCCACACCAGTAAGTTGGTATTGTAACATATGCTCCTTCATTCACTGGAGCAGTGGGTTTTCAATCATGTCTAATATGTAACTGTTAATATGGTACCAGGGACGATGGTCCATGTGCAGTGTAAAGGATGGCAGTCCTTGGAGGTACAAGCAACACTTTGTGAGTGCCCAAAATACAGCGCAAGCATCTCCAACTCAATTGTCGCGTACCTTGTCTTGGCGTCTGCGAGAAAGTGGGATCCACACTAGACTACTCAGAGTCACCTGGAACCATGGTCCTGGAGTAGAGCGTAGCCTATCCCATATGTGATGCATCAGTCTGGAGAATTGTCGGCAAGGTTGGGTCAAAGGACACAAATGCTGGTGGGCTTGAGAGTGCTTGCTTCACATATTTGAAGGCCAGGGCTTATGAGTGGGTGGAGAGGCTGTGCAGCCAGGGTGAACTCTGGCTATTGGTTAAATAACTCCATGAAGTAACATATGTCCATCAAATTAGAACATGTTGGCAAGTCTTGCAGAGCTACAACTCATCCTGAATCGGCATCTATTCCTTCTTTGGTAAGTATAAATTCACAGAAATTTACTCATATCTCTACCACTATAAACTTATCTCTGTTGAGAGTGATGCCATTTATGTGGCAGTGAGTCAGTAAGTTATGGATACTGCGGTAATGTGTCAGTAGGTCGTCGTCAAAGATGAGATTATCATCGACAACTTTGACACATTTTTTTCAAGCCGTGGAGAGCCAGGTTGGCGCAGTAACAGTAGGCATTGCCAGTGGTAGCAAAGTTCATAGATCCACAGCAATGCTGGAAGCAGCTGTAAGGTGTAATAAAAGTGGTAAGATGATGGTTCTCCTCCGCCAGCTATATCTGCCAGTGGGAACAGCAGCTAAGAGTATGGGGGAAGGGTGGGCCACTCTGGAGATGTGTGTTAAACTTAGTAAGATCGACTGTCATGCAAACTGCCTCAACCTTTGTGGAAAGTGTCGGGGATCTGCCGTTGGTTGTGGATGGCGAACAGAACAGCATCCTGTTTAAGATGAATTTTCAACATATGTCCGTCAAACGGGAACATGTTGGGAAGTCGTGCAGAGCTACAACTCATCCTGAATTGGCAGCTATTCCTTCTTTGGTAAGTGTAAATTCACAGAAATTTACTCATATTTCTGCCACTATGAACTTATCTCTTTTGAGAGTGACGCCGTTTAAGTGGCAGTGAGTCAGTAAGTTATTGATCCTACGGTAATGTGTCAGTAGGTCATCGTCAAAGATGAGATTGTTATCGACAACCTTGAGACATTTTTTTCAAGCCCTGGAGAGCCAGGTTGGCGCAGTAACAATAGGCATTGCCAGTGGTAGCGAAGTTCATAGACCCACAGCAATGCTGGAAGCATCTGTAAGGTGTAATAAAAGTGGTAAGATGACGGTTCTCCTCCGCCAGCTCAATCTGCTAGCGGGGACAGCAGCTAAGAGTATGGGGGAAGGGTGGGCCACTCTAAGAGTGACCATTCCAATGGCTCTTTTCCACAAGGCTTAATAATACCCTTATGGATAACAGAGTCTAGTCCATTCTTGACAGGTTTGTGGAAAATGTAGGGGATCTGCCGTTGGTTAGGGATGGCGAACAGAACAGCGTCCTCTTTAAGATGAATTTTCATGGTAAGTCCTACCATCGACCTCAGTGGAGCTGCTTTAAGGTCCACCTTAGACACGAGCACTTCATAGAAGGTTCAAAGGAAATATACTTAGAGCCTTAGCAGAGGTCATGTTCTTGTGGAAAAGTTCTCAACCGTGCAACGATTGGAGGGCTTGCTAGAGGGGCATGGCATTGGTGGGCCACCCTGCTTGGGATTCATCTGCTGTCGGCAACATATGTCGTAATGGCACACTCGGCCACAGTGTCTACATGTGGCCTCCTTGGCAGGACACTTTGAGGTCTTGTGCCAGTGTCCCTTGCTGGCACAGTTTCCTCATATGCTTTTGGTGACTGGACATTTTTCTGAAGAACCGTGCTTACTTATGCAGGAAAGGCACAAAGTGTCACTATTAGGGTTTGGATGAAAAGTAGCACCTTTACTGCCGGGTTTTTTTTTTAGGTAGAGATAGCACACAATTTAGGAGGAGCACGTATGGTGGTGGTGGCTGTCCTTGAGGTCTCATAGCAGCAACATTTATTGACCGGTTCTATGCTGGTTCGACAAAGTCCGTTTCAGCGAAGTCGTTTTGAGCGATACCCTTTAAGTTATGTTTATTTTTAGTGGAACTATTTGAGCGATGAATAGTTTAAGCAATGAAAAGTACAAGTGACTAAAAGTGATAAGATAATCTTGCTATTTAGCATAAAACTAGAATTTAGCATTTTAAAATCAATAGACTACAGTTTTTCATATAGTGAGGACATGTAATTCATCGGTTTTTTATTTGATAGTAAGTACTTTTACCCTTTCATTGAAACCATTTCCTTAAAGCGTGGAGGAGACGTTATACTCGATTTATATATAGAACGGACAAGGCAACTCTAAACACTAATCTTCCTTTGCAGTTATATGCCTCTCATTGCCACACAATGAAGACAACTTTAGTTTACAGAAATAACAATAATTGTACGGAAAAGGTGAGCTTTCGCATTATCGAGATTTAATGAAAGCTTATATGGGAAAGATTAAAGATGAATTTGTAATTGCTACCGAAAAGAGACAATATTTACCACGATGCATACTTCAGGGTGCAGTAGTTCGGATTTCAGATGACGTTGCATCAAGGATTGGTTAAAGAACAAATGATGTCACCCCTCCTCCTCCGTCATCAGTGGACATTGTTATTCCCAAAACATACCACTTCACTTTAAGCAAAGAATTTTTTATTTTTTCATTATATGACAGTGGAGTTGGAGATAGTGAACGTCTCATCATTTTTTATATTATTCTTCATGTAGTTAATGATTATATTTCTTTGAATAATCATTGTCAAACTCTTATTTTACCTTTTTTATGTATAGTTTTGCACTTGAATAATATTACAAAGTTGAATTTACATTCTTTTTATTAAAGACAGTGGTTAATGATTATACTTCTTATAATAATCTTTGTTACTACAGTAATATTTGTTTCAAACTCTCTTCATAATACCTGTTGGCGAAGTCACTTAGTAGTAGGTGGCCAAATCTAACAATCGCCCCTAATGCATCGCTTTAAATGAACTTCGCTCAATTTGGCTTCGCTGAAAAATACTTCGCTGAAAGTGACTTCGCTAAAACGACTGGTAACGTTATTGACCATGGTGACAAATGAGTTTGAAGTGTCCAGGCCAATAAGTTTCTGTGAGCTCCTTGTCCTTGACTCCCATGATGATAGTCATCTTAGCCAAGTTTCTTCGCAAGCAGTAGACTGGCTGGGGGAGACATCGATTTCCTCTTCTACGTGCTTCAGTCTGAGGTAGAAATGGCTGAGTCTTTCCCCTCCCTCTGTTTGCAGGAAAGCAGGTCCCTGTGATTTAAAGCTTCATTTTGCAGGTTCTTGATGTGTTCCTGGAGAACGTTCAAGACTTCCTTCCTGCTCCAATTTGTGTCTGATGGAACGTTGAATGTGTGCACGAGTATTCTTTGGGTCTCTAGACCGAGGCACATACGAAGTTATATTAACTGCTTCCTGGTAGGTAATGTCCCTGGGTCGACCATCACACTGTAATCATCCCAGCGTCAACGCTATTCCCTAAATACTTAATATTTGGCGTTGGGACGTAAGGGCAGAGGGATTTGGGCGATGGGTCCTAGATAGAAAACACTGAAGATTGAGCTGAAGTTGTTGCAAATGCGCTAGTAGAAGAGACTCTTTAGCTATGGTAAGCAGCTCCTCTAGGAGGACACTCCAAAATCAAAACATTTTCTCTAGTCTTGGGGTAGTGCCATAGGCTCTATACCATGGTACTCCACTTTCTTGGCTTAGAGTTCTCTTGTTTGAG
>NC_090736.1:25445946-25450946 GCF_036898095.1 Palaemon carinicauda | reverse complement strand
ATATATATATATATATATATATATATATATATATATATATATATATATATATATATATATATATATATATATATATATATATATATATATATATATATATATATATATATATATATATATTGGATATATCCTCATCATTTCGAAGTTCCAGGTGCATTTCTGGAATAATAAGGTCGAAGATTTGTTACGCGTATCCAAGGGACATCTCACATAGAACTTTGGATGTTTTATCAAAATCTGGAACATATCTTCGTCATGTTTAGGAAGGGAATCTCTTTGGAATGATAAAGTGTGTTTTGTTTTTTACTGCGGAGAGTTGCCGACAGGCAGACAGGCAAAGACAGAAACACTTCATTAAAGTTACAGATAAATTCCTTGAGACAGGAAAGTCGAAACTTTGTTTTTGACAGCTGTGCGAGAGAGAGAGAGAGAGAGAGAGAGAGAGAGAGAGAGAGAGAGAGAGAGAGAGAGAGAGAGAGAGATGTTGTATAACGTATATCTCGAAATTTGCTTCTTGTCCGAAATTCATTTCTCAATAAATTATATTGAGAAACGATGATTGCAGAACTAGTAAGGGTGTCCGAGATATTTAAACATTTCGTTTTCAATACATCAAACTTTTATCAGAAAGATGATATTTATAGCGAAAATAACGATAAATAAACTCGGATGAATTCATCAAACAATTTGAAAAACATTTCCCAAGGTTATATGAGCATGCATTTTTCTCTAGAGAAGATTTCGTTATCCCAATGACTGAAATAGCAGAATTTTCTTAAACGCATCAGATGTCCCCTGGAGGCACCTATCGAATCCAAATCTATGATCATGTCTTAAAGCTGAAATGCTGCTTTTGGATTTCGGGAACGAATCGGGTTTCATTGGGAGAAAGCCGGGAAAAACTAGATACATCAGTCTTCTATGCTACTTATTTTACTACTGTAACTACTGCTATTGTTCACGCTATAATTGTTACTAATGCTATTAATTCATTTAATATAATTCTTAATTATCTGCTTGTATATTAAATTTTCTTACCTTCTTTAAATGAAGTAAATTGGTTCCGGTTCAGAAATGGATACCTGGATTCCGCACACAAAAGTTCAACTTATAAATGACAGGTATAAGTTAAACAACATTAATACAAAGACAGCTCGCGAACAACTAACTTTATATAGAGACATCACAGGTATTTATAGGACCCCTATGGATCATATTGGGGTGACAATTGCATGTGTATATTGAACGGTTAGTAAATAAAGTTGACTCTAGCATCAAAATAGATAATAAGATAATGAAATGATAATAGTTGAATTTAGCTTGTTACTTCAACAGCTTTTTTTTTTTTTTTTTTTTACATGGAATCCAATAGTAGTTACAATGTAGAACAAAACGTAGATAGGGCATTGATCTTTACTTAGATGTGCGCTGCTTGCTGCACGTACATTACATGGCTCTGCCCTTGAAGCAGACATGCATGTGAAAGAGGGTGAGCTACTCTAGAGAGTCATACTATTGGCGGGTCATCTTGCAGAAGGTACAAAAGTTTTAGGCGTTCAATGGTGATCCAATTCTCTTTATCAAGAATGTTGCGTAGGAAAGATTTTGGAGTATGACAGATGACAAGGAATGGTCCTGTATATTGGGCGTAATCTGTGGCTTGCAAACGACATTGTGCATGAAGATGTGTGGTACAGTGTGTAGGCCTTTCTGAATGCGCTGCTTTGCTGGGGACTTGTGAGTCTGACGGTAGGGAGTATTTTTCCTCACATACTGATGTAAGCACTGGAGATTATCTGGGGTGGCAAACGGATTAGAAATTTTTAAGGGTAACTAACAGTTTGCTTTATATAATTTCAGCCACTGAGATTTGTATGGTGTCTGTGTGGGTAGTTGTCAGTCGGAGGAAGACCCTGGGAAATTGTGGATACCACATGGAGTCACTGTAGGTAGACATCAAAGCTGTTTTGAGGGTACAATAGTAACTTCCTACCATTCTGTTGGCAACAGGGTTGAAAGCAGTAATATGATGTAGTATGATGCCGAGATGCCCTATTGATGTCCACATTTGAGAAGAGAAAGTGGCTCCCCTGTAGGAACTAATGTGCTCTAGGATGCCAAGTATTGCTATACATCTGTAAAGTAAGGCAACAACACATAAGGAAAAGGCTGCATCCAGCATGGGGAGGGCTTGAGGCCAGTGAGTCGAGTGGTTAATGACTTTGAAAATTAAAAGTATCTCTGTGACGTGGGTAGGGGGCCAATCACGTCAATATGGATGGGAGCAAAATGACTCTTTGGTTAATAAAAAGTGCCATAATCCATAACTTTAGAAATAAGTTTCGACATCAGTAACTGTGCTTTAGATCAGTGCGATTGGTCTGATAGTCCATGGACCAATTGAAACACCTTGTTGGAACATGGAGCCAGGTATTCACTGGTATGCTCTACTAGTAATGACATCACAGATGAGTGTGCCGTTGGAGTCACCAAAGGCCACGTCATTCTAATGGAGAGATGTGGAGGATGTCTTGCACGTTAGGTAATTGGGGTCCTTTCTTTAAGTATCTGTCAAGGCCTTGTAATCCATTCTCAAGTGAACTGTAGCCAACGTGTTTCTGGATAGAGCGTGTGTGATGGGATTCTGTTTACTTGGGATGTTTTGAATGGTACAGTTTTATTCAGAAAGCGTAGAGAGATGTCAGTGTTGACCAAGCGTCGTATTATTGGACCCTGGGGCTTATAGAATCTTTATTTTCCTTCTAGGCTGGTAATTTAGCTAGTAATAATGATAATAATGAAGTCATGCACAAGAGGCATATGGTCCGTGGTAATGACAAAGAACATGCTCTCCATAAAGTGGCGGAATTGACAGAAAGCCTAAGGAACCCCAAGTAATTTGGGGTTGAAGATAGAGTTACTGGATTCCTCCTTGGAAAGTTTTTCTACTGAAAAACGCAAAAAATCGGGGCAATCATTGTTGAGTACTTACTCTCTAACAACATAACTGGTATCATAGGAAAGTAGGAAGGTGCAGTTGACAGGTGAAGGGTGGGAGCAGTGGTAGTTGATAGGGATTATTTTTTGTATTGAAATAGTCCACCTCCTGAAAGGGTCCCCACTTCAGTCATAAGGAGGGTGAGAGTGGCGGCAATGGCTATGAAGAACCTGAGATAAATGTTCACCATGTCCAAGAACTTCTACAGTGTTTTGATAGTTGATGGCTTAGGAAACTTCTGTACAGCTGATACCTTCTTTTGGGAGGGGATAAACAGCCTCAGGAGGGATGCGATGAGCCAGGATATACCTGGCTACAAGGCCATTCGTAGTAGGTCCTCTTTGGAAGGCAAGAATAGCAGTATGTCGTCTATGTAACCTACACAGAGGGGGAAGTCACCTAAGATGCCACCTATGAATGTTGAAATATTTCTCCAGCACTACAAAGACCGAAGCAGGAGTAAATGAAAGTAAATGTAGTGAAGTAGTTGTGATGGTAGTCTTGCAGATGTCCTCTTGGTTCATGGGCACCTGAAAAAATCACTGGAGTAGGTCTAGGGTTTAAATACTTCAGCCCTGTAAAGGAAGTTGGTGAAGTCAGGGATGTTTGGATAAGGGTAGATGTCTGGTTCTGTCTATATATCAAGAGCCCTGTAATCCCTACAAATGATGTAGGGATCAGTCCTTCAAATGGCATATAGGGGCGACAACACTGGGGTTGAGGGCTATTTTTTCCATTTTTGTGAATATGCTTTTAGCAGCTATTTCCGTTTTGGTACCTAACGTCTCAATCTTGCAAAAAGTGGGGGCCCCTGTCCTCTTGATATGGTGATAGATATTATACATAGCGGGAAAAAATTGACATTTGGTGTAATTTGGGGAAGGAGACATTAGAATATAAAAAGAGAAGGTGGGCGTAGGCATCTCTGGGTTAGCTGATGTAGAGACCGTGGTGGTGCAGGTGATAAAGGTGTGGACAAGTAAGAGTTGGCGTTATCTAAGCATCAATATGCGACGCACACCAGTATGTGGAAAGGGTTGAGGAAGTCACACTGATTAAATGCTGCGTAACTTCAGCAACGATGAAATTCCATTGTCAGCATCTCGTCACTGTAGGTGGGGATAACAGATCCGTTGGAGGCCACTTGGCAGACTTCAACAGACTTGGAATGTTGGGATCATGCCCTTAAGAGGGAGTTTGGCAGAAGGGAATAACAGGCACCAGTATATACCAGAAACCACACGTTAGATCTTGAATCATGAAAAAAAAAAAATGAGATTAGTTAATTGTGAGGCCACTGCCACAGGAGATAACATAGTTACACTCCTTTTGACTATTGACATCCGAAAACACATTTCTTACCACCAGTCCTAAATCTGTAGGGTTAGTAGCCCAACTAAGGGTGAGGGGCATCGTTCAGTGGCAGTTGATGCGGTTGGTTGAGGCACGGGCATAGGGTGTCACAGGTGGGTGGTGGATATCTTCATTCCTGCTCAGGCTTGTTATGAGGTAGGTGTCGAAGTCCTACAGCAGTTACCCCTGCTTCAGTCAATGTTGCATGGTTGTCTTCTTCGTCAGGAGTTTTTAATGGTTGGGAAGTGGCTGTTCATAAGGGCATTGATTTTAGTCATCAGGTCCTTCATAAGCAAGGTATCAACATCGGGAAGAGAGAGTTGCACAGGTCCTAGCAGGTGTTGTTTCCAAATGACACGAAGTAGATTCACTTCATGAGGAAAACCGTCTGAAGATGAGCAATACTGATAATTTCTGAGGGCCATCAACGTCTTTTGCCCACGCAATCTACTGGTGATGGCGAGTACTGCTCCAGGAGGTATGATTCACGGGAATCATACTATATGGGCCCTTTATTTGTAATGCCAATCAGAGATTTCTCGGTAGGTGTTGTCGGAGGATGTAGTCTTTGCTGCTAGAGCGGGTCATGCCCTTAATGCAGAACTGAACCTTGGAACTCTGAAACTAGGCAATCATATCTCTGCTGGTA
>NC_090736.1:25425946-25440946 GCF_036898095.1 Palaemon carinicauda | reverse complement strand
TGCTAAATTTTTCAATATTTGTTGCACTTATTAGTGATCACGGAACTTGTTACTGTCGGCAGTGTGTAAATTATTAATTTTCTATATTGCTTGTTACAATGGTAAAATATTGATTACTAAATTGCTTGTTACAATGGTAAAATATTGATTGCTAAATTGCTCTTTACATTGGTAAAATATTGATTGCTAAATTGCTTGTTACAATGGTAAAATATTGATTACTAAATTGCTTGTTACGATGGTAAAATATTGACTGCTAAATTGCTTGTTACAATGGTAAAATATTGATTACTAAATTGCTTGTTACAATGGTGGTTGTGTACAGTCCTGATTAATGTGGTTAATGTGAATAGTATTTGTTTGTATAACTAATGTGAATTGTATTGTATAGCCCACTATGGTCAATGTGTAAATACCTTTTTATGATGTCTAGTGTGCGTTAGCTTTTTTTATTTTTTTTTTTTTTATGTTAGAATAGGCTACTCAATCTTCTTCATCTTATTCCTCTTGTTATCATTACTGATCTTGCCAACTCCCGCCCTTCCTGAGACCCATTTTATTTTCAAGCAAAACTAACACACTAATTAGTTGAATGATAAAAGTATTGCTATCCAGGCGAGCCTCATTTTTTGTCAGTGAATATGAATGGAGGTGGGCAACGACCACTATAAATATGTCAATTCTTTCATCAGTGTTATGTATCGTATCATTTACTAATTATTAGCGTCGCTTTTTTGTAGTAATTTATTCTTTTCACTCCCCCTCCCCACACCTTAAATCTCGTTTGTAACGAAAAGTGTAAATCATTCCTGGTGGTTTGTTATCTGGAATAGTACATCAAAAGGGAACATTGGGATTAATGTCTATTTTACCTTTTTAAAACTTCAAGTAGAATTAAACATTATTATTATTATTATCATCATCATTATTATTATTATTGCTTTCTAAACTACAACCCTAATTGGAAAAGCAGGGTGGTATAAGCCCGAGAGCTCCAACAGGGACAATAGCCCAGTGAGGAAAGGAAATTAGGAAACTAAGAGAAATAATTAACAATTAAAATAAAATATTTCAAGAACAATAACAACATTGAAATAAATATTTCACATATAAACTACAAAAATATAAATAATTTAGAATAGCGTGACCGAGTTTACCCTCAAGAAAGAGAACTTCAATCCAAGACAGTGGAAGACCATGGTACAGAGGCTATGGCACTTCACTATGTAAGCGAAGGGAACGTTCTTCAGACACCAAGAATATGGGTTCCATTAAGGATTTGGGAAATAATAGGATAAATGAACCTTTGTATAGATAAGATTGATATTAAATCATAAAGTACTTTACTAATACCTAGCTAACTGCCATCATTCTTCTTTCAACTACCTTTCATGGAAGCTAAGGAAAAAAAAAAGACGTATCCAAATGATTTAGGCAATAATGTTAATCCAGGTCAAAAGATAAATTTTATATCCAAATAAAAAACCTCATTAAAGAATTAATCATAATCTATATTCTTCATATTTAAAACTAAGAAAATGTTTCATCTTGAACTCAAATTCACTCTCGTTAGATTGTCTTTAAAAGTAACTTTTTATTTCGATGATGGCATTGACGATGACGCTCAATGCTTAACGAAATTAAACGTCGCTTGAACAAAAGTTGCTTTCATTTTTCGTTATAAAAACCCTGAATATCTCTATACTTCTGGGGAGTGGAAACCTTTATTTTTACAAAGTAAAAAATTTTCAAATCATGATGACCAATGCTACATTATTCACTATTGTGAAAATTCTATTTTATTCTCCTATTTCTTTAGAAGTCTTTGATCTCCGCTATATTTTAATCGCACCAAGAGGATGGCTCGAAGCAGTGTTGGCAATATGCAAATCTTTCACTTATTTCATTCCTGAGATTCAATTTTTGCTTCACATTCGTCGCGAAAAAAAAGTAATTGTATCAAACGTTGCTCGTAAGCATAGCTAAAAGCTTTTGCCTCGTTTGTAATTTGTTTCTTTTCTATGATAAAAAAAAAATATTATTGAATACAAATATTTGCTGACTCTTCGGCATGCTGAAACATTTTATTTATGCAACTAAAGAATTACTCGAACTTTACTTTCTAAAAAAAATCTTATTAAATACAAATATATGCTGAATCTTTGGCATGCTGAATCAATTTATTTATGCAACTAAGGAATAACATGAATATATTTATAAGATTTATATTCAGAAAGGAACATCTAGAGCCTTTCTCATTGACTACAAATATATTCAACAGTGAATTTAGCGTGCTGGAGTTTGAGAGCATGACGATAAAATATATCAAATGTATTAGTTATTAGATCAATAATCATGTTAAGTTTACATTAGTGAATAAATAGATAAGTAAAAAGTTTAGAAGCTTTCGAATATCAAGAATGTTTTACTTAACAGAAAATATTTGGCTATGTTCTCTGAAAATAAAGAGAGAGAGAGAGAGAGAGAGAGAGAGAGAGAGAGAGAGAGAGAGAGAGAGAGAGAGAGAGAGGGGGGGGGGGTGTTGGATGTTGCAGATTTTCGAAGATTTTCGAGGATAACTCGGCTAATAAGAAAATTCGATAGTTCTATGTCTTGATATTTTGCAATCCCTCTCGTTTCCATTAAATTATATATCTTTCAAAATGAAATTCTGAACACCACATAGTTATAGAAAAGTCAACAGCAACAACAAATGCAACTGTTTCTAGTCCATTAAAGGACAAAGGCCTCAGACATGTCAATTGAGTCTTGTGTCTGACCACTTTTCATCACCATGACGGCCAGTGCGGATTGGTGATGGTAGGAGATTTTCGTCTGGTCGCGCAAGACAAAACTACTTGGTATGAGTGGCCCTGACTAGTATAGCTTTGCTGATCATGGAGATGCGCAAAACTTTTCACCACGTTAAGGTATCCCCACTTGTAGATACATTTAATGTGACCAAGATAGAAAGAAAGAGTTTATTTTGAATGTTTTTCTAATGATTTCACCTCCATAGGATGAAAATTACCTCCTCGAGGCCTTACCGTTTTTTATGGTATAGGCCTACATGTGTTATGACAGAGAAAATAACTCGCCTCAGTTTTTCTTCTCTTTGTGTCATTCTATCCTCCTCTCTCCATCCTAACGACTACGAACCTAATTAACTGTCTAGTCGAACAGAGACAATCTTAGTCTCATCCGCCTCGTCTGGTTCGGTTCACCAATATTGTCATTGCAATGAGAGAGAGAGAGAGAGAGAGAGAGAGAGAGAGAGAGAGAGAGAGAGAGAGAGAGAGAGAGACTCTTACATGATATTCATAACAAGAATATCACTGCACTATGTCTTCTAATCTAACATATCGTTCCCTGTTGGATTATGGATAAGTATAGAAAGAATCTGGTAGATGGTGTACCACAGATGTTCCATACAGTCACTCACTGTAATGCTTTTGATTTTTTATCGCTTGCTCTCTCCCACACTGATAATAAAATACTGTTTAAGCTTGCCATCGCATGTTTCCCATTGTTTGAATTTTTGTGCCATGGTTACTCTCAACTGTTTGTATATAAGCTCGTTTTTTCTTGCAGAATAAAGTTACCTACATTCACTCTGCCTCTCTGTTAGTACCTACCAGCTACCTTGTGACATTGGTGACCACTGGAGGATCAGCTCCACACTGCATTTTAACTCACTGCTGCCCCCTACCCTTTTTATAATGTCACCCACCGACCTTAACTCTTCGACTCACGCTGCCTCAATGAAATTACTATCCTTCGCCTTATTCCAGTGCTACGAAGTTCAGTTTCGCATTAAAGGGGAGATTCGCTCAAGCAGCAAAGCAGACTATGTCGTCTTGGTGATCGCCGAAAATACTTCCTCCCAGAGATCTCCTATTGCTTTTGCGACTATGGGAACGCTCTAATAGCATACGACTTACTAAATAGATACCTCCTGGAGCAGTACACAGCATCGCCAGCCGCCTGTATTGCCAAGCCACACCATATGCCGGAGCAGCGACAAACCCACCCACTACCCACAGATGCTGCTCACCACTCACGCCCCAAGCAACGAACTCTATAGCCCCTTACTGAAGCCCATCACCCGCAGTTCTGCTTCTACCACTCCAGATTCGGAGTCACTGCAAAGAAATGTGAGAAGGGCTGTCAGTGGTGAAAAACTTCTGAGTAGAACATCTCGTGTGATGGTGTCCATACGTGTTACTAATCTTTTCTTTTTATATGATGCAGGTATGGGTGTGTAGCTTTTGATAGACAATGGTGCTTGCTTTTCCCTTATACTACTGTCACTCTCCAGGACATGACAGTTATTTTAAGCCTGTTGACATCTACTTGGTAACAGCCAATGGATTTGAGATCCTCACTCATGGGTACGTGAAACTCTCACTATCCTTTGGGAGCTGCAAATACCATTGAAATTCCTCATTGTTGATGTAACATTGCTACTACTTGGTGAGGATTTCATCGTCTATTTCCACCTCTTGGTTGATGTGGAACATCGATGTTTAGTTGTAGACTCATACATGTTGACAATTCTTCAACCACACCCCCTCTAACCTCGCACACCGCATCAGCACACCCAAGGAGGTCTACACTCACCTCCTCACGTCATACCCAGAAGTCTTCTGCCCAGAACTTTGCCAAGCGCCCACAGTTCCCGCCTAGCACGGTATTTATCGCCTTAACAAAACGATGGGGACCCCCGTGTTTGCTAAATTCAGGCATCTGACCCCAGACTGTTTGGCAACTACTAAACAAACCCTCACTGAAATGGAAGAAATGGGCCTTTTCCAACAGGCCTCAAACCCATGGTCGTCACACATCGTCCTGAAGAAGGATGGCTCCGACCCCCCTATGGAGAATACAGGCGTCTAAACATGCAGGCAGAACTGGATCACTAACCTCTCCCTACATTGCAGACATTACCTCCTACTTGCTCTAAGCGAAGGCGTTCTCCATTCTCGACCTCTTGAAGTTGTATTATACAGCGCACATGAACCCAGAAGACATCCCCAAGGTCGCAATTACCACTCACTTTGGTGCAAACTCATGCTATTACTCCTGTTTTGGCCTTCGTAATGCTGGGGCCACTTTTCATCACTTCATTAATGGCCTCTTAGGGGACCTCCCCATCCGCACAGGTTACGTTGACAACACACATGTTCTTTTTCTCCACAGAAGAACACCTCCGTCACCTTCGCATTGTTGTCGACCACCTACGAAAGAACGGTCTTGTAGTCTGGTATAACAAGTGTACCTTTGACGCCAATGAAGTACCGTTCTCATGGTACCATATCGCTCCTGAAGACATCCACCTGCTCCCTTAGAAGGTATCACCTGTTCATAACTTCACCACGCCCTCGACCGTCAAAGCGCTGTAAGAATTCTTGGGCATGATAATCTATTATAACTGCTTCCTGTGAGCCATCGCCCACCACTCTTACCATCCGATACACCTCCCTCAAGGGCTACCCAAAAGACCTGAAGTGGGATCTCTTTCAGGAAACATCCTTCTGCTACGTAACGAATGCCCTATCAACCACTGCTGGTCTCACTTTTCCCATGACACATTCTGCTCTCTTCTCTCCACCAATATTGCAGTATATGAGCAGGTGGTCAACGGCTTGCACTGCCCATTGGACATATTCAGTTGAAAACTGTCCAAGGTGGAATCCGGCTACTTTACCTTTGACCCTGAATTGTTGGTGGTGAATTTGGCTGTCTGTCACTTTCGCCACTTCCCAGAAGGTACACCCTTTATCATTTGCATGGATCACATGCTTCTGGTGCACGCCTTCACTCAACAGTCCAATGCTTAGTCCACCCGTTAAGGCCAACATCTCTCCCCTGTAGGTAAATCTAACTGCCCTCTTCAACACGTCCCTGGAAAAATGAATCACATTTGCCGACACCTGGTCCACCTGTCTATGCCCACATCTCTCTGCTGGGGCTGAAACCAAGTGCACCTATCAACATGTCCCTGGAAAAAATGAATTTCCTTTGTCGATGCCTTGTCAAGAAACACATATGCTACTATTCACCTTGGATTATATTACTGTACAACGCCTTAGCAGAATCTCAATGAAACGATCCACAGAGTACCAAGCATGCAGGACATCCTGCATATCCGTTCTTTGGAAAGACGGTGCCCTCAACGACTCCAGCGCAACCCTCAATGATTCCAACGCCACCCTCCTCTGTGACGTCGGTACTGGTAGACAACAACAATGAATATCTGCCCCCATGTGCCGACAGGTGTTTGATTTCATCCATGGCCTCTAACATCCCTTGCCCCAATGTACTGCAGTGCTAAAGAAGATGAAGTTCAATTAGCACAGCATTACTGAGAATGCCAAGGATTGGGCATGCACTTGTACTTCATGCCAAACTTCAAAAGTTCATTGACACACAGATTTAGGAGTCGGTACCGTTACCTGTTTACTGTTATTGACCACTCCACTCGTTGGCCTGATTCCATCCTCATGCAGACTGCAATGTCTGCCTCGCGTATAACATCTGCCTTACTCTCAGAGTGGATAGCAACATTCAGTATCCTTGAGCATATTACTTTTGACAGGGGTACCACTTTCATCTCTCAATTGTGGATATCATTAGTGAGCCTCTTGGGATTCACCCTAAATCAGGCAACCACGTACACCCCTGCTGCCAACGGAATAGTTGAAAATTTACATCGTACCCTCAGAGCAGCTTTATTGTACCACTGCAATGACTCCAACTGATGTACCCAGCTTCCCTAAGTCCTCTTTGTACTAAAGTCCCCTCCTAAGGATGCCCTGGATATTTTAGCATCTGAAATGGTGTGTGACAACCCAATGGTTGTCTCTGCTGAGTTTTTTCCGTCTGCATCCTCCTCCAACAATCCCCAGTACCCACATCATGTTATAGGAAAATAAACTCCCTTCCACCAGACTTAAATGCTCAAAGTGAAGCAACACATACTAAAAGATTTAAACAACGCAACGCCTGTCTTCCTGTGCACCACTGCTAGAAACCCACCGCTGACGCCTCCTTACACAGGCCCTTTCCTAGTGATCCGTTGTACGCCGAAAGCATTCTTAATTAACATTCCAGGCAAAGAAGACGGGTCTCCTTTGGTTGCCTAAAATCTGTGTATCTACTGCAAGGTGACCCACCTACAGTGCAACTCTCTAGTACAGGGTGCTCTATTTCATATGTGTCATTTTATGGGGGGAGCCAAGTACCACACATTTTTCATGCACACTCATACTTTGTAATGCTATTTCTTTTAAAATCTCTCTCTCTCTCTCTCTCTCTCTCTCTCTCTCTCTCTCTCTCTCTCTCTCTCTCTCTCTCTAACAATGATAATAGGAAAACCTGTTTAAATTTACTATCATATGGTTTATATTATTTGAATTTTGGTGCCATTGTTACCCTCAACTATTTGTATATAAGTTCGTTATCTTTGTGAATAAAGTCAGTTACATTCACCTTGCCTTGCTGTTAGTACCTAACATGTATCTTGCGACAATGGCAGGCATAACTGAGGTTTTTGAAAAAATGTCCTATCCAAGAAACATAGAGATACCAAGCAAGAAACAGAAGAATGGCACAGGGTGTGAAGGAGGGTTCAACGTACAAATGAGGAACCTATCGTATAGATGTGTTTGAAGAGGCTAAATTGTTAGAGGTTTCCTGTCCAGGGTTTTTATCGAGGATTCAGCAAATGGAATGGGATTGTGACAGTGACCACCGTGTTGTTCTTTTTACATTCATCTTTCTCGGGAAAGATGAATTTAGAAAGGGTTTTATATATATATATATATATATATATATATATATATATATATATATATATATATATATATATATATATATATATATATACATATATATATATATATATATATATATATATATATATATATATATATATATGTATATATATATATATATATATATATATATATATATATATATATATATATATATATATATATATATATATATTGTATATATATATATATATATATATATATATATATATATATATATATATATATATATACATATATATATATATATATATATATATATATATATATATGTATATATATATATATATATATATATATATATATATATATATATATATATATATATATATATATATATATATATGCACACACACAAGCGCAACAGATGTAGCCATTTTAGTTCACTGCAGGACTGAGGCCTCTGACATGTCAATTCACGTCTGTGGTTTGACCAGCTTTCATCATCAGTGCCGATTGGTGATGGTACGAGATTTTCGTCTACTCCCTCACAGCAAATCAACCTAGTATGGGTGGCCTTGACTAGTAAAGGTTTACTGACCATAGCAATCACATGTTCCAATTATCGAAAGAGCAAATTATACTTTCTTTTGATGTTTCCTAGAAGTTGGCAAACTGCGTTGAAGGGGATCTTTTTTGAGTCAAAATAGGCCAAGCCATCTCCGATGACTCTCCTAGGGAATGGACTGATTTTATCCCTTTCTTAGTGGGGATACCTAAAATGTACAATGTTGTAAAGAAATCTCTTGATTGTGGGATGTAAATTCGTATGATTGGCTTTGATTTTCACGCTGCATTTGACCGTGTTAATCATGACGCCCATTTATACAAACTTGACTAGATGGCAATAGATGGGCCTTTTCTTAGCAGCATTATTGAATTTTTTTAGAAATAGGTAAGCAGTTAATTTTGTAGTTGGAGCCCTGGGGCTTTTAGCATTCTGCTATTCCAACTATGGTTGTAGCTTGACTTGTTACAATATATATATATATATATATATATATATATATATATATATATATATATATATATATATATATATATATATATATATATATATATATATATACATACATTTATGTATATATATATTTATATATATATATATATATATATATATATATATATATATATATATATATATATATATATATATATATATATATATTATACATGTTATTTACATAAATACATACATGTCAGCAAATCTGTCTATCAATTCAAATGTGTATAATTCTTTCTGTGACAATAATATAAAAAAAATAATGAAATATGGATTAGAATTTTTTTTTATCTTCACTACACTGAAAACTGAAAAGATACGCCTTTCACAAAATAAAAAACAAAGTTCCATTGAAACTGAAACATTCATTAGCGTACGTTCATTTTGCATATGAAATTAACTATCGCTTGTAAGCGAATCGTGTTACTATCTTTCAGGTCAACATACATTTATCACATTTCCCTAAAACAGTTGTATAATTTTTATTATTTTGAACATTTCTTTTTATTGAATGTTATCTTTCTGTAAAATATATATTTGTTTTGCCATTGAGTAAATATATTCATAAATTCTTTATTTGTAACTTTTTTTTTTTCATTTCACAAAGTGACTCAATCGATCGTTACTAGGAGTGCTCGAGCAGGTAACTATGATGTATTTAAATAAATAAATAAATATCGGATTCCTTTATGGCTTGAATATCTTTATATCCTGGTATTTCCGTTTCCTCCTTTGAAAGGTTCTCGGTAAATCATGAGACTTTTAAAGATACATTTAACAGGTTTTTGTTTTCTAGTTCTGGATGGAGTTGGGGTTTGGAAAGGATTCAATGATAATAACAGAATAAAGAACTTGATTAAATGTAGTTCATAACGATAATTATATTGACAATTATTACTATTAATGTTATTTTTATCATTATTATCAATGTTATTTTTATCATTATTATCGCTTTGGTTTGTTTTTATTGTTTTTACTATATATATTATCACATATAATTCTATATTTATTACTGGTAGTATCACTTGCATCATTTTATTGTTATTATTATTATCTATATATTCATATATTTATTACTTCTTTTACTACTTGCATCATTCTATTGTTATTATTATTATTATTATTATTATTATTATTATTATTAATATCATTATTTTCATTATTGTTATTATTGTGATTATCATCATCATCATTATTATTATTGTTATTCACAACGTCCATATGTTATTATGGAATAAGAGGTAATAACAAGAAAAGTTAAATAAAGAGCTAATTACATCACATAAACTCTAATGTTCAACTTTGATTAAAACTAATAAAGACTAAAAGATAAAAGAGACACTAGACCAAAACTATGACGTTCTTTTGTGAAAAAAAAAACATAAACAGTAATAATACTCTCTCTCTCTCTCTCTCTCTCTCTCTCTCTCTCTCTCTCTCTCTCTCTCTCTCTCTCTCTCTCTCGTGATCATACTCCCCCCAATAAAGGTCTTATTTACTGATTCTGTAACCACTGTATTATACATTTTCAGACATTGTGTTTGGACAAGGCTAACCCGCCGAGAGAGGTCAGCATTCCATTAGAACCAAGAATAGGCTAAAGGAAAAAAAAAAAAAAAAAAAAAAAAAAAACCAGCAGAAAATTGGATCCAAAACATCACCAGCTGTTTTTACGGACCTGGTTCTCACGTACTTTCCCTCTATTGCATTGTAACAGAAGAGAGAATGGAAAGGAGGAAGAGAAAAGGTAAGTGTTATTTATAAATTAAGGTTTTCTTTTATTGGCTGACTTACGCTCTGATACATTTGCCTTCGCCAAAATCAAAAGTTTTGGGAAGTGTTTGTATTCACCTTGTCTTTTCCGTCTGTTTGTTAGTTTATTTATTTCTGTTTGTTTGTTTGTGAGCAACGTTACATGAAAACTACTGTACCGAATTTGACTAAATTTGGTAGTCATGTTGGGTATAACTCAGAGATTAATTTGTAATATTTTGGACAAAGTACATCAGAGTATATCAGAGTATAAATCCACAAGAATACTTTGAAAAATAATCGCAATGTAAATGGCAAATATTTTGTTAGTTTATTTATTTATTTGTTTTTTTTTAACAACTTTACGCAAAAACTACAGAACGAATTTCAACAAAACTTGGTGGACAAGTGGGACAAACCATTGCATTTTGAAGAATATGAATCGAAGTACTGTACAAGTACGCAGTGCAGTTGAGCACAAAATAAGACTGCTTGGCGAAGGCTTGTTCACTACTGAGTGCCCCTCTAGTTACCTTCACCAGAAAGTTGTTTTGATAAGCGTTAATTTAGTTATTTATGTTGAATGTTTGTTTGTTTTGTGGTTTGCATAACTCAAAAACTATTTGACCGAGTCTCATGAAATTCAACGAGAATTTGATAAGGTTTTATGATTGATTGGATCAAAGGTCAAAGTAACGAAAAGGTTAACGTCCTTTTGCTATAGTGTGGTAAATTTTTATTTAATTTACATAAAAGGGGTGTCAAATGTGCCTAATTTAATTGCCTATCTTCTGATTTGTGAATGATTGGGTCAAAGAGAAGGTTAAGGTTAAAAACGTCTTTTTGCCATACTGTGGTCAATTTTTATCGGATTGGGCGGGAACTATTGTCAAAATGTGCATAATTCAATAACCGACAACATGGTCATGGTCACGAAAAGGTAAAAAACATCTTCACGCCATCCTGTGCTAAATTTTTATCGGAATGTCCTGAAACTATTGTCGAGATGTGCATAATTCAATAACCTACAATAAGGTCATGGTAACGAAAAGGTAGAAAACGTCTTCTTGCTATATTATGGTAAATTTTTATCCGATTTTCATGAAACTAGTGCCAAACTGTACATAGTTAAATTGAATATGTTATGATATACATCATGATATATAGACTCCATTACCCTTGTTAGCAAAGTGGATTCAAAAGTCAATGGACAAGTTGAAGGTGCAGGTTTCGTCAATTATGCTGCCACTTTTATCCAATTTGCTTGTATGAAAACTTGAATAGATTTTGGGAGTGATTGGGACAAAGGTCAAGGTCAAGGTCTCATAAAGGTCCAAAAGTCTTTTTGCTATTTCGTGGTCGGTTTTTATCTAATTTGCATAAAAACTGGAGCCAAAATGTTCACAATTCAATTACCTATCTTGTGTTATGTAACATGATAATAAGCGAAGTTATGCATTCTACCGAGTGATTGTAAAAATTCTGCTTAGGTAAGAGATACACAACTTTTTGGAAGTTTTGTTTGCTCCATCTTACAAAATAATCTCTCTCTCTCTCTCTCTCTCTCTCTCTCTCTCTCTCTCTCTCTCTCTCTCTCTCTCTCTCTCTCTCTCTCTCTCTCTCTGTTGAAAATCTGACAAAATTCAAATTTATAGTTTTTATGGCATATTTTCATTTTTTTTTAAAATAATTTTCGACCATTTTATTTAAAAAAAAAAAAAAACCCAGAAGATTTTAATTGACTCTTCTTCTGGTTCTGGAGTTATATCCATGCCCTGCTCTTTCTTATTTGTAGACCGAGATTCTAAGATACCCAGAATTCTCGAAAATCTATTAAAACGAGCTTCTTAATTGTAATTACTTGATAACGCTTCTTTATTCTTGAATTATGTACACGACCCATCGGAAATGACGGCTAAATATCTAGATAGATATGCACACACACAAGTACACGCATACATGGATTCAACCCTTTCCATCCCCTTACCCTGCCTAAATAAGATATGGCAGTTTCTGCACTCTGTGGGAGGTTATGGTTTACGAGTGAATTTCTCGGGGTATCCCCTCTCATCAATGTATAACTACTCCATCTCTCCTTACTCGAAGGACAGGAAGACACTGAATAGTCATACGTCTCATATATATATATATATATATATATATATATATATATATATATATATATATATATATATATACATATATATATATATATATATATATATATATATATATATATATATATATATATATATATATATATATAAACATATATATATATATATATATATATATATATATATATATATATATATATATATATATATATATATATATATATATACATATGTGTGTATGTGTGTGTGCGTGTATATGTATGTATATATACATATATATACATACACACACACACACACACACATATATATATATATATATATATATATATATATATATATATATATATATATATATATATATATATATATATATAATGTAGCCAAATTATGTAGCCGGACACATTACTTTTTATTTTATAAAGGATATTGGTGGTCTCGTATTTAACCTTATTGGAATTTTAAGGATTTTCTTTTTCAAAGGTAATCAATCCTACAAAAATATATTTCTTTTTGTGTAATCTTTTTATGTATGCAAAGTCATACAGAGTTATGATAATTTGAGTCTTCGTCAAAGACTGTACTAGTCCTTTGGAGTATTATAAAATGTTCTCTTTTTGTAGGAACAGTGAATAATGACTACAGCAGTGACGGAATGTATATAATCATCATCATCATCTCCTCCTACGCCTATTGACGCAAAGGGCTTCGGGTAGATTTCGCCAGTCGTTACTATCTTGAGCTTTTAAATCTATACTTCTCCATTCATCATGTCCCACTTCACGCTTCAAAGTCCTCAGCCATGTAGGTCTGGGTCTTCCAACTCTTCTAGTGCCTTATGGAGCCCAGTTGGAAATTGGTGAACTAATCTCTCTTGGGGAGTACAAAGAGCATGGCCAAACCATCTCCATCTGCCCCTCACCATAATCTCATCCATATATGACAATCGAGTAATCTCTCTTATAGTTTCATCGCTAATCCTGTCCTGTAATGATATGTTATTATTATTATTATTATTATTATTATTATTATTATTATTATTATTATTATTATTATTATTATTATTGTGGTTGGTATTGTTGTTGTTATCATTATTACTGTTATTGATAATGATATTCCCTCTACCATAATGCCTAAGAAAATATACGAATGGTGATCCGAAATAATAATAATAGTAATAGTAACAATAATCACAATGATAATTGTAATAACAAAAATAAGAATTTTATCATTCCTAACGTTCATATATAAGAAAAATATCAAAGATGAAAATCTTAAAATTTTAAGAAATGAGTATTAATAAAGAAAAAATAGAAAGAATATACTAGATAAATGATATTGAATATCAATAACAATAAAACAAAAAGATAAAACAATTAAACGAACTCGAGTGAATATACGGCACAGAGGTTCAAGTCTATGTCCAATCTGATAAAGTATTGTTGAAACTTTTTGCATCCGATTCAAACATTCATTCGAAGCGCTCATGATGTTTTGCTATTCCGGGTAAATGTTGTTTCTAATTCCTCCATAAAACATTCCCACTTTTCAGGGGAGAATTCTGACGCTGCATAGCAATGGGGAAAAGCTATGGCAATTTCATTACCTCCGCCAACGATGTTGGAAGAAGGTTAGGTTTTACCCCATGTTTGTGTTTTTGTTTGTTTTTGAACAGCTTCCTGGCCACAATTTTAATCTTATAGTAATGGAACTTGCAGGGATTAACTGTTATATGAAAAGCCGGAAAGGAATAAATATTGGAAGGTCAGGGTCAGAGGTCAAGGTCATCATCAAATAAAATGTCCAATTCACGTAATCAGCCGTAAGTTTGGACGTCGTTGTCACAGATACTTTAACTTGGTTCATATTCGAGTGTATGAAAAGCCGCGCCAATTAATACATGTTAAGGTCAAATGTCAAGGTCGAGCAAAAGATCAAGAAGTAAGCTGCCGCTGCGGAGGTCTGCACTCTACTGAGTGTCCCTCTAGTTTGTAAAGTATAAAGCCCCTATTACACGTATCCGGTTTCCTACGGCCAACCTGGCCTACGATGCCATAGAAAAATTCTGGCCTACGGCTAGAGCTATTACACATATATTGAACTGCCGGAGGCAAGTGGGTCAGTGTGGCACTGTTTGTGGTAGAGGAGTGACATGTCCTATCTCGACGACATTCTCGTTCCTATTGCTCTAGCGTACTACTTAAAGGTGAAAACAAGAAAAAGGAAGATTTGGTTCAAATAATAGCTGCATAAACGACAAAAATACTCTCATGTTAACTTAATGAAGGAACTA
>NC_090736.1:25398446-25415946 GCF_036898095.1 Palaemon carinicauda | reverse complement strand
TATATTCTCCCCTTTCATATGTTCACTCTTTCTGGATGAAGGTTGTATGGCAATGCCACCTTATAACCTTACATCCACACTATTTCTCTTGCTAGTGTTTTGTGCCGGGTAGGTGGAGGTTCTCTGGTTCATAGTCACTGCCGGCTGGCATGGGTATCGCTACTTTTGCCGGCCGGCAGTAGAAACACATCCCGAGATCTGACGGCCACTACGATTTGCGGCCGGCAGCCGGGTACTAGTGTTTTCAGTTGCCGGCCGCCAGTGATTGCCGGCTGGCACACTTTTGCGAGCCAGTGTTCTGCCGCCCATTAGTTAAAGGTAGCGTACCTTCGAACTATATAAAGGTTAATGTTGGCCGGCGCATGCTGGCACATGCTGGTCTGTGCCGACAGCACGACAGCATGGGATGTACAGTAGTTACTATATTTGTGGTGTAGTATACACTGCATTAATAAAACTATAGTACAGAGTTTGTTGAAACACTAAAGTTCTTCCAACATACCTAATGTTATCTTGTACACCTTTTGTTGAGACCGTACAGTATATAGAAAGTGAGTTCTTTCTGTATTCATTCTATCCCGTATATTAAAACTTTATTTCAAGGTGTGAGCTACACCTTAACTTTCCTTTTAGGAAAATATCTAAGGTAATCTAGAATAAGAATTAACCTTAGTTTTAATATACTGGGAGGTTACAGCAATTGCCTTGACTGGAAATACAAGTATGTGTCTTTCCTTCTTTCCTTTCTAGCTTTACTGTATAAGCTACATGTATTAATAATAAGTGAAAAGCCTTCACTTGATACTCATGGATTTTCTCCTCTTTACAGGAGGACCATCCGAAGTGCGGGAGTATATTCTGCAATGTCCGCAGTAAGAACTTCTGTGGACATGACTTATACAGGAGACACGCAGCATACGCAGTCTCCAAAGGTGATCTCCGGTATTGGGACCCTCAGGTATGTACCATATGTTCCAACCAAGGCATTTGACAACCCTAAGCCGTCGGAGTCAAGGGATGCGGCTAGGGAAAAGTTGTGAACCTGGGTGAGGGGTTTTCAGAAAAACACTTCAGGCCCCTACCTTCCAAACGAGAAGATGAGGGCCTACCTTTTCCCTAAGGCATCGGCTGATGCAGTCATTCCTCAGCCTCAGGAGGAGATACCAACTGTCCAGAATCCGGTAGATTCTGAAGTCTTGGCCGGCCTTCAAGACCTCGAATTGGATGATAGGATGTCAGAAGTGTTGGATTATACAGAGAAGGACCTTCTGGGAGAAGGTCAGGAGGAGGAGCTGACCCAGGCTCCAGAAGTAGAAGAGGAAGAAATCGACGAGGTGTCGGTTACATCGGTTCCGGCCCCAGAACCTGATCCCTCTACATCGTCTGCTATCCCAGAGGATCTGGGAAGGACTTTTTCTTCTATTATTGAAAGGATTCAACAAATACAAAAGAAGAATGATGAAAAGAAAGCTGCGATGAAACAAGATACGTAGACTCACAGCATCACGTGGGCCCCAGAAGCGACTCAATGTGAAGGATCTTCCTTTGTTGCCAATGACTACCGGGAAGATTGTAATATCGGAGAAGTTGGGCTCAATTCCCCTGGAAGATGTGGAATTTTGGTCCAACAAAGACTCTTACCCGGACTGCTATGTCCGTCTTAGGCAGGAGCCAGCCTCAAAGGAGGAGACGGAGCCGAAGGAGGTCATAGTCCTTGACCATGGTAAAGCACAGGCATTACTAGCGAGCTCGATGAAAGAGAGGGGCTTCACAAACTCAAAGGTGCCAGCCTCGAGTAAGAAGCTTCCCTCCTTTGTGGTCTCTCCAACCAGAGCCTTTCCCCTTCATGGAAAAGGGATATAAGGCAGCCTTGAAGGCGGCGGAGGCAGGGAAACCATGCCCCTCTTTGGAGAAATGCAAGCTGTTTTCCCTGACCTTACCCTTGGATCAAAAAGACTGGAAGGACGTTCACCTTACCTTCTCAGTCGTGAAGCTGGAAGCTGATATTGCCGAACGTCAGTTTGGTGAAGAACTTCCAGAGCTGTCGGAGTCTCTCTTGCACAGAGAGCAAGAGACGGAAGAAAGACTTGCGGCATCGATGTCGTTGCAAATGATATTGGAAACGATGGCAAGTGACCCCAAGAACCAGGACATGTTCATGGTAGTGGCCAAAACCCGTCTGGCCACAGTTACGAAGGATCTTTATAGCTTTATTAAAGCTAGGAGAGCTTGTAGAGAGTTCGTGTTCGCCTCGGCTGCGGTGAGGCATGAACTGAGAAAGCTGATCTCCTCTTGCATCAGGGGTAAGGACCTCTTTCCCAAAGAAGTGGTTAAAGAGGTAGTAGACAAGGCCGCCACGGAGAATAGGAACCTTCTCAAAAAGTGGGACTTAAATCTTAAGAGAAAGCCTTCTACGGATAAAGGTTCCCAACCCAAGAAGAAGACAAAAAGGCCTAGCAATCCTCTCGGCTGGCTAAGCCCTACCGACAGCAACAACAGCAACTCCCTGCGACCGTGGTGTCTCAGATAGTAGCTCAACCTCCAACCACGTACCAGTTGCTACCTCAACAAGTGGTGACACAGTCGCCGGTTTTTAACCCAACTTTTGAAAGGCAGACTTCTTCCTTTCGCTCAAATACTAGAGGAACAGCCAGAGGTTCTTCTAGACGCCCTTCAAGGGGAAGGGGATTCAGGGGAGGACGCGGTCTAGGAGGCAAGGCCTCAGGTCCATAACAGCGAAAGTGAGATACTTCCAGTAGGAGGGAGACTACATCTATTTAGGGATCATTGGAACTTCAATCCCTGGGCCCACAGCCTAATAAAGAATGGACTAGGTTGGAGCTGGAGCAGTCCTCCACCTCAATTTCCTCAGTTCTTTCAACACTCTACCACCGCTCTGGAAGAATATGTCCGAGAACTCTTACAGAAAAGAGTAATCCAAAAAGTTAAGTCGATCATGTTCCATGGAAGGCTGTTTTGTGTTCCAAAGAAGGACAAAGTACATCTCAGTCATTCTGGACTTTTCGCCATTCAACAAGTTCATAGTGAACTACAAGTTCAGGATGCTCACACTTGAACACATAAGGACCCTACTGCCCGAAAGGGCATATACCGTCTCTATAGATTTGTCTGACGCTTATTGGCACGTTCCAATTAATCGTCACCTCTCCTCCTACCTAGGCTTCAAGTAACAAAGAAGACTTTACGCCTTCAGAGTCATGCCATTCGGGCTAAACATAGCCCCAATGATTTTCCCGAAGCTTGCGAACGCAACCGTCCATCAATTACGCCTAAAGGGGATCCAAGTAGTGGCCTACTTGGACGACTGGCTGGTGTGGGCAGCATCCAGGACAGAATGCAAGCAAGCCTCCAAGATAGTGATCCAGTTCCTGGAACATCTGGGATTCAAGATCAACATAAAAAAGTCTCGACTATCTCCTGCTCAAAAATTTCAATGGTTGGGAATCCACTGGAATTTGAAGTCACGTCGCCTTTCCATTCCTGGGAAGAAGAGGAAAGAAATAGCAGAATCTGTCAAGAGACTATTGAAATCCAAACGGATATCAAGACGCGAACAGGAGAAAGTGCTGGCCTCTCTACGGTTTGCTTCAATAACAGATCCAGTGCTAGGAGCACAGCTAAAGGATGCAACAGGAGTCTGGAGAAAATACGCATCAAATGCGCGAAGATATCTAATGAGACCACTATCGACTCGACTGCGAACGCTTCTCAAGCCGTGGTCCAAAGCCAAGCAACTGAAGAAATCAATACTTCTTCAACCTCCTACCCCGCCAGTTACTATCCACATAAGACATTTCAAAGGAAGGCTGGGGAGGCCACTCTCACCAGAAGAGAGTCCAGGAAGCTTGGTCCAATCTTTTCAAGTCATTTCACATCAACTTTCTAGAAGCCATGGCAGTACTTCTGACACTAAATAAGTATCTCCTCGCCACTCGACCGACAAAAGACTAGTTTTAGACAGTGAGGTGATAGTGAGATGCTTAAATCGACAAGGGTCGAGGCCGCATCAAATCAACCAAGTGATGTTGGCCATATTCCGCTTGGCGTAAAGGAAGAAATGGCACATGTCAGGAGTTCACATTCAAGAGTTCCGTAATGTGACAGCAGACGCTCTATCCAGATTTACACCAATAGAGTCAGAATGGTCCCTAGACGCAGGATCGTTCTCCTTCATCTTGAGTCAAGTCCCGGAACTGCAGGTAGACCTCTTTGCGACGAAAAACAACAAGAAAATACATCGTTATGTGTCCCCATACGAGGATCCGCTAGCGGAGGCAGTGGATGCTATGTCCTCAGACTGGAACAGATGGTCCAGGATTTACCTGTTCCCTCCGCACAACCTCCTTTGAAGGTCCTCGACAATCTGAGATCCTTCAAAGGGAAAGCGGCAATAGTGGCCCACAAGTGGCCAAACAGCGTGTGGTTCCCTCTGGCATTGGAACTACGACTGAAGTTTGTACCGCTAGCGGATCCAACCCTGTCTCAGTGAGTACAGAAGTCGACTGTCTTCGCTTCATCACAGAAAACCCGGAACCTGCATCTCATGATTTTCTCTCCTAAGCGATGAGAAAAAGATTCGGGGTATCAAAAGACAGTATAGACTTTCTGGAGGAAACCACAAGACAATATGAGGTATCATGGAAGAAGCGGGTGTCCTTTTCAAGCAAAGAAACGAAAAAGAAATCTCAATAGATTTCTGTTTATCATTCTTCATTCAGCTTTATGAGCAGGGTTTAGCAACCAACACAATATCAATGTGCAAGTCTGCCTTGACAAGACCGATTCTATATGCCTTTCAGGTCGATCTTTCTAACGGCGTTCTTAATGAATTCTGAAGGCCCGTGCTAAGCTTAGTCCTTCAGCGCCTCCAAGACCCATTTCATGGTCACTCTATAAGATTCTTCATTTTGCCTAAATAATGAACAATGAGGAGTGCGCTTAGAAGGATTTGACTCAAAAGTCATATTTCTGTTTGCACTCGCTTTGGGGGCCCGAGTTAGTGAAATAGTGGCTCTCTCTAGAGAGGAAGGCCACGTCCAGTTCTTAGAGGGAGAACTGAATCTATTTCCAGACCCAACGTTTCTTACCAAGAACGAGCTTCCCACCAACAGGTGGGGTCCCTAGAGAATCTGCCCTCTGAAGGAAGATGCATCTCTATGTCCAGTGGAGTGCCTAAAGGTCTATCTTCATAGAACTTCAGACTTTAAGGGAGGACAGCTGTTCAGAGGAGAAACCTCGGGTTTAAATTTATCTCTGAAACAACTAAGGGCGAAACTCACCTATGTTATTCGCAAAGCGGATCCAGACAGTACACCAGCAAGTCATGATCCGAGGAAAGTTGCCCCTTCCATAAAATTTCCTTAAATATATGGACTTTGAACATTTTCGTTCGTACACTGGCTGGTAGTCATCCAAGGTGTTCTTTATGCACTATGCGGAGCGAGTGGAGCAACTCAAGAGGTCTGTGGTAGCAGCAGGTAGATTTCTTAAACCTGCTGTTTAAATCTGCGAGGCACAGTGAAATTAATTTGGGACGATTAATTAAGAGGGTGGGTGTGTAGTCACAAACTGTTACTATACACTGAGTGATAGGCCACTAACGTGTCCTTACGAACTGTTCCATTGACTTTGGTGAACTAAAAGCATAATACGGACACTTGTTCCAAGCGTTTCTTACGCTAGTGTAAATGATCAGTAGTACAGAATGTATCAATATTATTAATAATTCGATTAAAGTGGCAAATCTGTTACCTTTTAGACGAAACAATATTTTCTGTTTCCTGTTTTCTTTATGCTTCAATGGATATCGTCCACAGAATTATACATTTTATAAATGTTGACTGATATATATGTTTATTAAATTTTTAATAAACTAGTTCATGGTGAACCCTGCGTCTTATTCGCCAACACTCATTTTATTAGAAATGTACTGAGCATTTAGTTTAAAATATGGATAATTTTAACATGGAATGTCTTTTAAGATTGCTCCTTTCTTCAAGCAAAAATCCACTTGCTTTAACCCTTCCTTAGGAAGGATTAATGCTGTACCCTAGGGGGATGGTGGTAGAGATGCAAAATTTGTTCCGATACGGATACAACTGTTATCCGATAGTTCAATAAGAGTAGACACACTGGGGGAGATGTCAGGAATTCATACTGACATTGGTGAATTATACAAACTTTGCTTTATAATGTATAGGGCGAGACCACTATACAAGCTTGTCATTTTGTCTTCCATAGTTAATATGTACTCCTCGAGACTTTTTCCAGAGTCTAGTACGACTCTTCCCTGTAGGGGGCAGGAAGCACTAACATAGTTCATGCTTAGATGAAATGATGTATGACGGTAACATCATAGGTCTCTAGGTCTAGACGGACCAGGAAAATACTTTCTTGAGGGTATGGCACCAGTTGAGAATCCACAGATACAGTAATGCTCTGGTAAACTTCCATCCGGACGACATGGCCTGAGCCCAAAAAACAGATTTTGAGAGAAGCGAAAAATCTATTTTTGGGTGAGGTAGCCATGTCGTCCTGATGGACCCACTCTTCCTTTTATAGTAAAAAGGGCTTATTGACCCCTCCCGATAATACAGTATCTGTAGTACCTCGTTTATCACTACAAGGAATAAAGATGACGCTGCCGTCTTCGTCAGATACACACTGGAAACGGAATAGGAGAGATACCTTACGGACGGCTCTCTTTTCATTCTCTTTTTAGATTCTTGTCACTGTAACCCCTCGAAGCGTTAATACTATTCGGGGTGAAGATAGTTATGTGGCGTGTCAAGAATACGTCCTTTGATATCATGCGATATCCCTGTTAGAATTATTTAGGGATATTCGCTCCAGGAGTTAGAATTCGGGATACCTTAAGGTAAAATTCTCTGGAAATATCACTATAGTCAAATATACCCTAGGAAACAACCCTTTAGGAACTTCCATCAGGACGACATGGCTACCTCACCCAAAAATAGATTTTTCGCTTCGCTCAAAATCCGTTATATATATATATATATATATATATATATATATATATATATATATATATATATATATATATATATATATATATATATATATATATATATATATATATATAATGTAGAGAGAATGTACGCATATCTGTATTTATATATGTATAGGCCTATCATGCTCACATAATAAATTTGTCATTTCTTTGGCGTACTTATTTTTTGCATATGAATAATATAGTTTTAAATTAATTTTACATTTGAAATTCTTGACGATATGCATTTTGTTGGCAAATAAATTATTCATCAAAAGAAATTTCCTACTGACATATCCTCAGAAAACCTTGATAGCGAATGTAGGATTATATTAGGCAGGCGTTCATGACAGTGTTACGAATGGGATGGAAATGTTCAAACATAGAAGGTTCAGTTCTAAGTATGAAGGGTTCAGTTTCCTATCTCTAAAATCGAAGGTCACGAAACAATGTGAGAACTATTATCAAGGCCGTCAAAATACAAGTATTCTAGAAGTTTTATTCCAGCCGTTATCAAATTGAATTCCTGGATCTTCAAAAGTTCAAACTTGCAACTTGCAGTAAATGTTTTTATGTTAAACAGGCTTACATATGTCTCTCTTTATAGTTTTTATATGCAAGACCTCCTTAATATTGTTGCTGTTCTTCAAGTATATCATATCAATTGTTCGTTACATCTATTGTAGTTATAAACACGGGCTTACTTCTTTTATGTTTCAGCAGTCATATGGATACATAAACTCATATTCATACATTTTGAATAAAAAAAGAAAATATAACATTGTATCCAAAAAATTAGAATGCTTTTAAAATATAAGTTAGTAAACGATTCGCAGGTTTTAGGTATCTTACAAAAATTTCTACGCTATTATTATTATTATTATTATTATTATTATTATTATTATTATTATTATTATTATTATTATTATTATTATTATTATTATTATTATTATTATTATTACACTGGTTTACAAAGAAATTGAGGCAATCACAAAAATCCCCGTTTTCACCTAATTTGGGGGTGCTGAATTCAAATTTGAAATCCGTATTCACTCATCACCTCTAGTTTTTTTTAGATATTATAGTGTGCATTTTGTGCATGTACGGTACATAAAGGCGTAGATGCATTCAGGGTTAATTCTAATATTGTGAGACTTATGGCTTATTTATGTTAGTTATTTTGCACTAAATGTAAGTGATTGCATTACATTATATATATAAATGTATATCAAGACGGATTTTGGCAGTTAGGGCAGCAGGTCTTAATGCACACTCAGTAGTGCTCTGGTAGTCATTGGAAGAGGTTGTCTCGCAGGTGGCGTAGGAGGTTGGTGTCCCTCAACTATCGTGTTACACATCTTTTGGGTAGCTAAATATTAGTATTACAGTTTCCAATGCACATTTGATTGCCTTGCATATGATTTAGTTTTACTTTGTTATATTTTCAGATTCTCCAATGGCTTCAAGCACGTCAAAACATCGAGGATGCCTCAACAAGGCCAATTCTTCCTGCTTCGTGTGTGGGGACTTCACAACAGTTGCACAGCGTCGGATCATCACTTCCCTCCTCAGAACCACCTACTTTCACTATTCTTACTGTAAAATTGGTGATCAGGACAAGTCTTGGGCTCCACACATCTGTTGTAAACCATGCTACAATGGACGAACTGCATGGTTTAATGGCGAGAAAGCGGCTTTCAACTTTGCAGTCCCATGATTTGGGGAGAGCCACGAAGCCACGCAGATGATTGTTATTTTTGTTTAACTGATATAACTGGTTTCAATGCATCTTCTAGGAAAGATCAAATATCCCAACCTTCCATCTGCTATGAGACCTGTTCCCCATTCAGATGATCTTCCTGTACCCACACCTCCAGTAAATAAGGATCTTCTTTCCTCGCCAGATGAAGAAAGGCCTTCAAGGGAGGATTCTGCCGTGTCAATATGTTTGGAAGATATTGAGTCTACATATTCAGGAACAAGTGGCAACGAGCCACACTGGATCACGCAAGAAGACCTGAATGATCTTGCTCGTGATTTGTATCTGTCAAAACAGCAGTCCGAGCTTTTGGCGTCTTGGCTTAAACAGTGGAACCTAGTCTAGGAAGATGTAAGGATCACCAATTTCAGGAATCGGAACAAAGACCTTGCTTCCTTTTTCGACACGGAAAACAAGTTGTGCTACTTCACAAACATACCTGGTATGTTCACGTCCCTTGGTTTGCCACATAATCCTTCAGACTAGCGTCTTTTCATAGACTCTTCCAAGCGAAGTCTCAAGGCTGTGCTTCTGCACAACGGGTATAAATATCCCAGCATTCCCATTGCACACTCTGTCCATCTAAAGGAGTCCTATGACAATATGGAGCTTCGTTTAGAAGCTATTAAGTATAGCGAGTACCAATGGAGTCTGTGTGGGGACCTCAAAGTCATTGGTCTTCTTATGGGCTTCACAAAGTACTGTTGTTTTCTCTGTCTCTGGGATAGTCGAGCTATATCCCAGCATTAAAAGCAGAGAGACTGGGGGTCTAGAATCACTTTTGTTCCTGGTGAACACAGCGTCAAGGTGAATCCTCTGGTGGACATAAATAAGGTGCTTCTTACTCCTCTTCACATCAAGCTTGGTTTGATGAAGAATTTCGTGAAGGCGTTAGACAAAAATGGTGCTGCCTTCCAACACTTGTCTACTGTGTTCCCAGGTGTTAGTGCTGCTAAGCTCAAAGATGGCATCTTTGTCGGACCTCAGATCTGAGAAGTGCTGAAGGATACTGATTTTGAGGAGCTTCATAACTTAAAGGAACTGAGAGCATGGGAAGCATTCACGTCAGTCTGTAGTGGCTTTCTTGGTATCACACGCGTACCAGATTACCAAGCCTGTATTGAAAAGTTGCTAAAGTCTTACGAGGATATGGGGTGCCGAATGTCACTCAAGATGAATTTTCTCCATTCCCACTTCAACTTCTTCCCGTCAAACCTTGGAGCAGTGAGTGATGAACATGGAGAAAGATTCCACCAAGACATTACGAAGATGGAGAGCAACTATCAAGGCAAATGGAACCCCGGCATGATGGGAGACTTCTGTTGGATGCTCTTGCGTGACATCCCGGAGGCAAAATACACCAGATCTTCTAAGAAAACACACTTTTGACTGTGTGTGGTACTATGAATTGTGTAATTGTGTCATCCAAGTGTATTGATTCAATCAGTGTTCTTTATCTACCCTTTTTTATCTGTTATAAGCTTCTGTAACTATTGAAATGTGCACATATATTCTCTGTTTATACTAAAATGAGACTATTTAAAAGCCAGAAAACTAGAGGTGATAGAGCAAAACTATTTATAAATTTGAATTCAGCACACCCAAATTAGCAAAAAAACACCTATCCCCATTCTTGCCTCAGACCAAATTTTCTTTTTTTTGTAAACCAGTGTTATTATTTTTATTATTATTATTACTATCATTATGAGTACTACTACTTGCCAAGCTACAACCCTAGTTGGAGGGAAAATAGCACAGTGAGGAAAGGAAACAATGAAAATAAAATATTTTAAGAAGAGTTACATTGAAATAAAGATCTCCTTTGTAAACTATAAAAGCTTCATAACAAAACAACAGGAGGAGAAATAAGATAGGACAGTGTTCCCGAGTGTACTCTAACCCAAGACAGTGAAAGACTATTGTATAGAGACTATGGCACTACCCAAGACTAGAGAACAATGGTTTGATTTTGAAGTGTCCTTCTCCCAGAAGAGCGGCTTACCATAGAAATGATAGCTAAATTATTCTAAATTAAGTATGTTTATATATAAAGGATTTTGAAAATTGGGTCGCCCATGAGCCTCTTCTAAATGCCACAAACATAAAATTATAAGGTTTTTCTTTTTTATAAAGATGAAAAATTAATGTAAATGTCATTATTTATGATGATCTTCATTAGTTGCTTACAAAATCTGCCATTGTCTCCAAGAGTTTTAAATTTACCATGTTCAACATTGTGTCACTAACACTCTTCATTTGGCAGGTTAGATTAATGCTAATAAGTTTATTAGCTGATGCCATTGACTATCACTAGTCTAGGAAGGTCATAAGGTCTTAATAATGGGATAAACATTAAAAAAGGCACATATCTAATACCAAAGGACTTCAGGAGTTAGGGTATATGCTCTTAATTCCAGGGAAAAAATAGATTGAACTTTAACTGCTAAATCTGAACAATGAAGGAAACCTAATCAAATGTATGATTTCATAAGTTGGGTTGGTTACGGCAAAAAATATGCTTTAAAGGGTGACTCGTGCAACCGTCGATTTAAAGGATTAAAGGCTGCTCATGAATGGAAGGGGCAAGGGACAGGGACATTACTCTATCGAGCAGGACAATGCCCTAGAGACTGACCATATATACATATGATCAGCGCTCTAGCCCCCTCTCCACCCAAGCTAGGACCAAGGAATGTCTGGCAATAGCTGCTGATGACTCAGCAGATAGGCCTTTAGGCTCCCCAAAACCCCCCAACCTTAGCTCACAAGGATGGTAAGGTTGCAGCAACCAAAGGAACTAACGAGTTTGAGCTTGACTCGAACCCCAGTCAGGCGATCACCAGTCAAAGACGTTACCATATCGGCCACCACATCCCTAAATGATTGAAAATAATTTGAATGTACAAAATTAATTTATGATCTATTTTTCAACCAAATAATCGAAATTCATTTAGTTTGTGCGTTGTCGATTTAGCTTTCCCATAAGAATTAATTCAAGTATCTTCTTTCCCTCCACATTCAAACTAACTTTGAATGTTCAATGTGTCAAATTGGGCATTACATATTTTTTTTTTTTTTTTTTTTTTTTTTTGGTATGTTAAGCATAGAGAAGAAAATGTTGAGTGACAACCATAATTTTTTTTCCTTTTTTTTTTTGAAGTAATTGTCAGTCCAAGTTAAAAGTTCGGGTAAGCAGTAAAAGTTCAGCGGATGCCGGTAGCAGAGGAACCACCATTTTCATTGTTGGATTTTCTTTACAAACTATAAATTGATCATCAGCATAACTCGTCTGCTGTTGTCAGATGCTAGAGACGTTTTAAAAGAACAATTTAAGATTTTCATCTTATTAAATGGTTTTTAACTTTGGACAAATGTAACCTTCTTCATTGTTTACTAAAGCATTTACGTCTCAATTATTTAAAACAACATTCCAACGAGTAACCTTTACAGTCAAAGTCTCCTTTTTTTTTTTTTTTTTTTTGTCTTTCGATGGAAAAGGTTTGTCTACAGAAAACGACGAACCTTTTATCCCTTCCTATTTTTCATTAATTGGTGAACGCCAGACTTTGGTTAGAGTCATGATCGACATCGTTAGTTTCTTTGGTCGCTGTAACCTCACCATCCTTGTGAGCTATGGATAGGGGTGTTGGGGGAGTCTATAGGTCAATCTGCTGAATCATCAGAAGTCATTGTCTGGCCCTCCTTGGTTCTAGCTTGTGTGGAGAGTGGGCAAGGTCATTGTCCTTTTTGATAGGGCAAAGTCTCTGTCCCTTGCCTCTGCCATCATGAGCGGCCTTTAAACCTTTTAAACCTTTAAGCAAAACCTAAAAAAAAAAATCTGAGAGTAGAATCATTTTGCTCTCGAGAATCAGCATTGTTCTCTTGAACACAACTATGTATATGCAAATTGATATAGAATTATAGATACACTTAGACATAGGAATTCCTATACCTTGTCACACCCTTACTGCGCAGTGAATAACCAAAGCAGCGCTTCTAGCAGGACACTCCAAAATCAACTTATTATTCTCAAGTCTTGGGTAGTGCCATAACCTCTGTACCATGGTCTTCCACTGTCTTGGGTTAGAGTTCTCTTGCTTGAGGGTACACTCGGGCACAGTATTCTACCTCATTTCTTTTCCTTTTGTTTTGATAGTTTATATAGGAAATATTAATTTTAATGTTGTTATTGTTCTTGAAATATTTTATTTTCCCTTTTTCCCTTTCCTCACTGGGCTATTTTCCCCGTTGGAGCCCCTGGGTTTATAGCATGCTGCTTTTCCAACTAGGGTTGTAGCTTAGCAAGTAATAATAATAATAATAATAATAATAATAATAATAGCGTAGAGAGACACGGCAAAGATGGTGGGTTGGATCTACACACAGGAACTCTCATCGCAGTTACAGTGTGACAGGGTGCACTTCCTCAGAGCAAGGTGTATCAAGAATTGCTGTGCCCAACTGTACTAAGTACGTTGATGTACTGCATTCTTTACAAATATAAATGCACACATTAGCATATACTATAGACCTTGTTCTCAGGAATATGTTAGGGCTTCTTTGGAATACATTAGGACCCCAAGGAGACTCCGTAATAGATGGTTTTGTAGAACTGATACCAATCCCCATTTTTTATGTGGAGTGAAAATGGAAGGGTACATTTTCGAGTCATCCTACCCTTCCTGCAAATTGGTTTTAATAGTTTATTGAAAGCTATAAAACACTTTCTATTCACTTCATATACAAAATGGAATCATTGAAAAACTTGCTTTCATTTTTCAAGTCTGATAATTAGAAAATCTATATCAATTATCCTAGAAATTCAAAGCTAACAATCTTTAAAACATAAGTATGAAACTCAAAGATAGTTACTTTGATCAACATTTAATCAGAAATTGAACGAAAACAAAACAAAAGGGCACAGTTTACAAGTAGGGCTAACCTCGCCATGATCAATCTACATCAGTTGCCCAAACGTACATTTGCATCTGGTGACAGAATTATACAGAAGGCTAATACACACAAGGAATGTAAATTTCTCAACTTGTTTCTTAAAGTAATAGGACATTAAGAACCCATTAATCTTCTCATTCACGAAGAAAGTAGTGCGAGATAAAAAACGATACAAGAGGCTCTGCTCTAAGATATATTACCTTTGGAACTCGGCTTAGAGTTTATCGTTAAGAAAGTGCTCCTCTTTTTATCTTCCAGGATCCCTTACAAAGATATTTCTGGCAACTGTGTCTTCAAAATACTTTATTTCTCCCCCAGGCATCAGGCTTAACTGACTTTCTTTCTTTCTTGCCAAAAGCGCATATTTTAAGTGGTTCTTGAATGGTAAACGGTTTGTGTACTCTTTTAAGTTTGTTGTGCAGAGTACTGGAAACGTCTCTGCCTAGCGTTCTGTCGGACTCCGGTTCGAGACCCGCTCCAGCTCGATACTTTCCTGTAGTGTTTGCAAGTTCACCATCCTTATTAGCTAAGGATGGCAGGTTTGAGGGAGCCACTAGATCTACCAGCTGAATCATCACCAGCCATTACCCCTCCTACTCCCTGGTCCTTGCTTGAGTGGAGATGGGGCCTGGACGCTGATCCTAAGTATATATAGGACAATGTCCTGTTAGGGCATTGTCACTGTCCCTTGTCTCTGCTATTCATGAGTGGCCTTTAAACGTTTTTAAACCTTTAAATGATATTTGAAGCCATAAAATGAACTACACTGGAACATAAACTCAAAAGCTGAAGAAAACTGGAAATTATAATCGCCTTCAAGTATCTAAGGAAAGTATCCAAGCTAAATCTCTCTTTCAGTGTCGTTTGCATCTCTTCAAGATGTTTATTACAAGATGAAGAAATAGGGAATCTTGTCCTTGATTTTGACCTTTTGTGAAATTCATGTCTAACAAATAACACATTTCACCTGAGTATAGGTGCTTTTAGATTATTTTGAAATTTTATGTACCGTACCATTTTTTTATCATAATCCCGTGAAATGGTTCTGATTATGAATGTATAAACATCTAATATGAATGAAAGAGAAACGAACTAACACTCTATAGTGAGCCAATCAGCTACGCCAGCAATAAAAAAGGGGCGTGGTTACTTTGATTACATAGCTGAATGTGGGTTTAGTAAATATTGAGTCTCCAGGACAGCATCGTGTATGTGAATGTGGTTTTCTACTCTTTTTATTATCATCAGTATTTGATGAATGATGATCCCGTTAGGAGTTTGATAGTTACACGGCTTCTTTTGGTAGATATTGACAACCTAATACCATTATTTAATAAAAAGGCCTTTAACGAGGAGAATAAACCTGGCTGTAAGCCCTTGAGAAAAACTGAAATTATAGAAGCCAAGGAAAATGGAATAAGGATAGAGGAAAGGAATCAGCTGCCGAAACAACTAATACAAAGACTTAATCTCTCTCTAGTAAGTCCTAGTTATATATGAATTATCTGTTTTAATGTCATAAATGTTTTTTAGAAATATTTTAATTTTTCATTACTTCTTATATCGTTTATCTGTTTCCTTGTTTCGTCTCCTCACTGGGCTATTTATCCTTGTGGGAGCCATTGGGCTTATAGCATATTGCTTTTCCCACTATGGTTGTAGCTTGGCTAATAATAATAATAATAATAATAATAATAATAATAATAATAATAATAATAATAATAATAATAATAATAATAATAATAATAGATTTGAGAAGGACTGACATGCCTGGTGGGTATTACGAGCTCACCCTTGAAACGAATGGAACAGTGGCCTGTATAATAATTGTTAAAAATAATAGGAGAAAACATGGCAGTATTTGAACATTTCCTTCCGTCTGTCTGCTTGTCCTTATACTAGTCCATTTTGACTGTCTGTCGTTCGTTTTGTCCTGCCTTCCGTTTGGCCATGTTTTTGCCCGTCAGTACGTCCACCATCCCCTTCTAGTTTCTTTTATATTAGGTAAACAAAACCACTTGGTCATTAATCTCAAGGTTTTTTTTTACCTATAAATGTAAAGTGAAAACCGAAGTAAAGTAAGTTATAGAAGTTGTGTAGCTAAATAGGAAGGTAAAGAAAAAAAACGAATCAAAATTGAAAAACAGAAAGCAAGAGTTACTGCTGAGAGATTTCTGTGCACACCATTCTATCTTATTTCTCTTCCTCTGTTTGAAGTTTTTACAGTTTATAGAGGATATATTCATTTCAATGTTTTTACTATTCTTAAAATATTTTATTTTTCCTTTTTTGCTTTCATCACTGGGCTATTTTCCCTGTTTGAGCCCTTGGGCTTATAGTATCCTGCTTTTCCAACTAGGGTTGTAGCTCAGCAATTAATAATGATAATAATAGTGTTCCCCTTACCTTGTTCCTCAAAAGATAGAATATTAGCTTTTCTCTCTAAACAAGACACTTCAGAGAAAGAGCAGAAGTGATATAACTGATTGAACAAATTGCTTTACTTTTTTATATTAACCTTTAAAGAAAACTTATTAGACAAGAGGCCGGCATTGCTTTGATGCATTGTCTTGGGGCCAAAATTGGAGTATTTACCTGAATCACGCTACGTCCATCCCACTAGACCTGTGAGCTTTGCCATATTGCGATACTGCTCAAAATTTCGATTACATTTAGCATTCAGATTTTCCCAAACTATACAATTCACTACGTAATACAACGTATGCTACTGCATGTCTTTAATAACAATTTTCCTGCCTTTTCTTTTATAAGGCCCATATACTACACAGTTTACTAGAAGTTTTGTTCCAGTTGTGACCAAACTATGGAAATATCTTATTAATCAAATATATGTGAATTAAAGGAACTTCAGAAGTTCAAACTTAGGTCAAATAACTTTCTGTTGAGCAGGTCTCGTCTCATAATTTATATGTTAATTATCTGTTGAACGTTGTTATTTATTTTATCTCTCTCTCTATCTCTCTCTCTCTCTCTCTCTCTCTCTCTCTCTCTCTCTCTCTCTCTCTCTCTCTCTCTCTCTCTCTCTCTATATATATATATATATATATATATATATATATATATATATATATATATATATATATATATATATATATATACACATTATATATATATATATATATATATATATATATATATATATATATATATATATATATATATATTCATATATATATATATATATATATATATATATATATATATATATATATATATATATATATATATATATATATATATATATATATATATATATATATATATATATATATATATATATATATATATATATATATATATATATATATAAAGAGTGTGTATAGGGAAAGGGAAAATGAGTCGTAATCAAAGAGAAGGATCCGATGTAGTACTGTTTAGTATCCCAACAAGTGGCTGGTGTCCTGGCCGACCTACTACCCATAATTGAACGATGGTAGCAGAGATTAATATTTATATCAGGTATAATACATTAAACTTTCTTTTACTTAGGAAGTCAAGATCAGAGTCGCCTAAAGTACACCAGATAGATGAACAAAAATCAAAACATGTCAAAATGTTAGAACTGAAACATTTTCTCAGGATAGACAGATCTCAAAGAATATTGACAGATTTTCAAATATGTCAATATTTTGCGCGATTGAAAAAAAAAATCCTATCAAAAGGGAATGTATCGTGGGAAAATAGAGCCTTAATGAAAACCACCATAATGAAAAAATAATATGGGAAATTATTCGCTT
>NC_090736.1:25385946-25390946 GCF_036898095.1 Palaemon carinicauda | reverse complement strand
AGGCAAAGGGAAAATGAACCTTAACCAGAGAGAAGGATCCAATGTAGTATTGTCTGGCCAGTCAAAGGACCCTAAAACTCTCTTGCGGCAGTATCTCAACGGGTGGCTGGTGTCCTGGCCAACCTACTACTCCAGAATGTATGGGGTGAGCACGGTTGCCTTTTTTTGGACTTAGCTTTGGCTTTGGATAGACCGTAGTCCAGATCAGTGGCCATGCCTGATATCGCTTAGACCCCAGCAAGGTCCTTTAAATATTTTAAAGTACACTAGACCCCGGTAGCGTATGTTCATGCGTTGTACCAGTCACCAGCGTCCTTCCTCCCAGCAGCGAGGAGTCCTGGCGTGGTTAGGTCGTCAGTTCGAGACGTGTGAGGTGTCTGTTATGTTTTTAGAAGGTGAACATACACACACAAACAAATTCACACTCTTTTGAAAGCAAATATTTAGGAAGTAAAACCATTCAGTCACATAACTATTACAGTCAAAATATATAAATAACTGCTTTGTTTTTACTTTTTTTTCGGACATGTAACAAAGCATGAATCTGTCAAATTCTTGTCATCGCTTTGGGGGGGGGGGGGGGTTGAGTAAAATAAATCTTACAATGACTGTACTTGTCATGATCAGCTACAGCATATACTGTACTTCACAATGCTTCGAAATAAAAACAATCCTTTTATTTTTACTACAGCTAATAAAAGTATTGTTATTTTCAATCTTTCAGAAACTATTGCTGAAACATTCACTACTGCTACTTTTGTTGCTTATTGCTATTTTGATTTGCTGATTTTAATATTCCTACTTTTGCTGTTTTAATTGGTGCTATTAATGCTAGTACTACTACAGCTTTGCTGCTGTTACTCATCTACTACTAATACTACTTCGACTATTACTTAAGTAGTTATTTACTGGATGGTATCTCTCTAAACAAGAGTCGATTGCCTGTTTCTCCTTTTTTTTTTCTTTCAATTTAATGTCTTCACTTGAACCCTTTGACTTTTTTTTTTTTCACGAAATGATGTATATTCTTTTTCCATTAAAAATGCCTCATGTTATTGCTGATATCATGTTAGTTTAGTATTTTCCTTTTTGTTCTTGGTTGAACTGGAAATATCCAGTATAAAATAGTAAACGAATCTTCAATTAAAATAAAATATTTAAGGCAGTATTTCTATAAAAAAGAAAATATTAAAGATTACTTTAATAATTTTTTTCTCGTTCATTGTGTTCTTGCTAAACTTATTGTTGCAAATAGGACCAGACTCAAATTGAAAAGATGGGAAGAAAGAAAACGACGTTTTCAATTCTTGATGAAGATGAAATAAAAATTAATACCTTTTGCGAGCGCTCAAGATATTGATAAGCTATATTTTTCTTATTTGAGTCTCGATAGTTGAAAATATTCGTCTCTTATGATGTCATGAAAAGTTTTCTATTGATATAAACTGAAAAGAACATTATATGCACGGGAAGAAAACGAATTTAGTTAGGGTAAACTACGGTAATAATATAATACCGGAACAATCTCTATGGTCCCTTGCTTGATCGGATGATTACCGTTGGTTAGAGTTTGTAATGTAATGTAGAGATACTATGGATAAGAGGCTGAATACAAGAAATTGAATGCCAGAAAAGGCAGACTACTTTTAGAGTGTCTTGCTAACAAATTCCTTAAAGAAAACGAAATTTTGCGGTGAACGTGAAGTCTGACAAAACAGTCTATATCTAATGTAATGCATTTCCTACGTTGATCTGAATGTCTCTAGGATACATCGTACAAGTAAAGGCGTTCAATATTTTTCTTATTGCATTTCTCATATTTTATAGTAATCCATATACGTATTTGTACCCTTTGCTTATACCATATGCAGCACATGAACCCTTCTGTTTTAATAATAATCCTTCCACCCCTGAAGACCCCACACTCCAGGAACATTTTATAATCAAAATGATTATAGCATTTCTGCCATTAGCTCTCATTAAGTGAAGGGTATTTCATTTGGCTGAAGCATTTAATTGCCCAATGTTCCTAAAACGTTTTGTTTTCTGGAGATTATTTAACTACAGATTGCAATAATTTTTCTTATCTAGAATAGTCATTCAGATTTCATGAAATAAAAATATAAAGTTTGAGGATATATCAGTATTGTAACCAAATGTTTTATCAAAATATTGAGTCACTGAGAGTTAGAATATATTTGTACGTTTTGGTTAATTTATTTGTGAATTAAACATAAAAAAGAAATTACTTCTTTTGTCAAGTTCGACTTTTGAAGATATTGACAAGTAAATTTGACTGCTATTAAGATTTCAGAAATGAGAAGGAAAAATACACGTCATTTTATCATTAATTAAAGGAAAAAGAAAAAAATAGAGAGAGAGAGAGAGAGAGAGAGAGAGAGAGAGAGAGAGAGGAGAGAGAGAGAGAGGAGAGAGAGAGAGAGAGAGAGAGAGAGAGACTGGGTGACCACCAGAAAAGAGAAACATACAAATAACAAAATTAAAGTTGCGAGAGAGAATAACCACTGAAATGAGAGAGAGAGAGAGAGAGGAGAGAGGAGAGAGAGAGAGAGAGAGAGAGAGAGGAGAGAGAGAGAGAGACGGGATGACCACTAGAAAAGAAAACCATACAAATAACTATTAAAAAATTGCAAGAGAGGATAAGCACTGAAATTAGATTTTTCGTATCCCAACTATCAAGTAACCATTAATAAATACGTTTATTGTCAGAACGAGACCTAAAATCTACGCAGTTGAAAGAAATTTGGAAGCGATGAGGCAACTTGTTAACATTTGAAGAGGTCTTTTATGATCTAAGGGTAATTCGGGTGTTGGGTGGAACCCACGTAGTAGCTCGAAGGAACCCAAATATTTCCTTTCACGATTCGTGATCAGCCGAATCTCATCTTTGGAAGGACCCTATTTCGTCTTTCCTCTCTCAACCTATTTTCTCCAGATGTCTCTTTATTAATTCTATATTTGAAACGGTAATTACTTGAGTTGGAAGTTAATTGTTATCATGAAATTCTAAGCCATGGGAAGTTTGATTACATTTATTTCTCATCAAGGAGTTTTTTTCATTTATAATAAACTATTGTTTGATTAATAGCTTTGGATGCTTAAAAGTGGAGGAAGCTATTGCATCATTTAAATTCTTGTATACTCTCTCTCTCTCTCTCTCTCTCTCTCTCTCTCTCTCTCTCTCTCTCTCTCTCTCTCTCTCTCTCTCTCTCTCATAATTTCTATCATATATAAATATTGATTTTGACTCCCTAGAAAAGGAACAAGCAGTTGAATAATTTAAAAACTTGCATGCTTCACTAACTCTCTCTCTCTCTCTCTCTCTCTCTCTCTCTCTCTCTCTCTCTCTCTCTCTCTCTCTCTCTCTCTCTCTCTCTCTCTCTCTCTCTCTACTAGGAGTTAATCAGTTAATCAGCTCAAGGGCTTTTATTTCAAGTCGTTAACACCTAATGGGATGAAGTCATAAATCTAAATTTTGTGAGAAATCTCACTTTTTGATTTAGGACCCAAAACACATCGAACTATCACTACACCTGCAAATTAGGAACTTCAGCTACGGATCATTTGCAATAAATCAAGCGAGGCTTCAATACCGATCTAAAGTACTTATCAGCGTACTTTAATTCATTGATTGATATTAAGGCTCTTAAGTGCATTTCTTCAGGATAGTTGACTGATATTTTATTTTTCAGTTGTGTGAACGGCTCTATTTCTTTTTTCTTTTCCTTCCTTTTTTTAGAAGTGTGTGGTTTCTAATGCCGGTTCGGTCAGATTGTTTGCACAATCTAATAACGATAATGCATAGCGAACTATTGCATCTGGGATTTTTAAATAAGTAAATACTATACACAAGAAATCAATAAACTGATAGTTTCAGATCCATTTGTAACACTTGACAAAATGTCATATGATAACGCACAGCAATTTTTCACATCTATTTTCACATTGATGAATTAGAATGATCAACCACAATACTGATGTCACTCGAATATCTGTTCGTTTGCTCAAGCCAGCTAGTAATTGCCTAGTTTTAGGGGATCTGTGTTTAATTGAAAACTTATTTCACTTCGAAACTCTTCACAATCATTCAACCATTGAAAATTTAATCTAACGTCCTCCAAGTATTGAGTCATTTGTTCTTCTTCATGCAGACAATCTGTTTTTTTCTTCGAATATTAAAAATTTAAAAAAAAAATCAGAGTATTGAACTTGTAAGTCCTCTGTTTCTTCAAAAGTCGAGCGGTAGATTTATCTATTCCAAATTTTTGTCAGAACAACACATTATTCCTAAATATCTGGGAATAATAATCATGTCAGGAATCTTAGGGATTATTTATAGTATCTTCAAAGTATTGAGAATTGAAAAAAACCTACTTGAATAGTAAAAGGTTTATATAAATACTTAAATTTTACTGAAAAACCTTTTTTAAAATACAGCATCTTTATTTGCAAATTGATAGGAATTATCCTTCATTTCTTTCTTCATTTATTTATTTGTTTATTCAGTTTCTTTTACATTCAAGTATCAAGTTATAATTCTTCCTCTTTTGCTCTTTTATTTTTTCTATTTATAAGTTATCTAGTAATAATAACGCCACTGATTTTATGGAAACAATAATATATATATATATATATATATATATATATATATATATATATATATATATATATATATATATATATATATAAATACATTCATATACATATATATATATATATATATATATATATATATATATATATATATATATAAATACATTTATATACATATATATATATATATATATATATATATATATATATATATATATATATATATATATATATAAATGCATATGCATATTTCTATATATATATATATATATATATATATATATATATATATATATATATATATATATATATATATATATATATATATATATATATATGTATATATGCATATGCATATATATATATATATATATATATATATATAT
>NC_090736.1:25373446-25378446 GCF_036898095.1 Palaemon carinicauda | reverse complement strand
ATCACCAGGCAAGGACGTTACCAACAGGCCACCACAAAATCTAAGTTTTAAAGACAAAATCACTAATTCTTGTAAATCGAGAAAGTGGACATCTAACTGATTATGGTGACTTGAGTTCATTAACAATGTCTGCTAACTGTGTACCAGAAAGTAAAATATACCATTAACTTTCCTTAAATAAAAAGATAAAAAAAAACTATATTGCTTCTTTATTGATAGTTGATGATCGTAAAATTCGTCTTTGCTCTTTATCTTAGATTTTTTCTCACATATTTCCCACCATTTTATTTTATGTAAGATAATTCTATTCTGAGATGACTGACCAATATCAATTGTCTATTTACCTTGTCCTGAAAACTTCTACAAGGACAACATCAACGCTACTACTACTACTACTACTACTACTACTACTACAAATAATAATAATGATAATAATAATGAAAGGAATATGAAATTATTATTATTATTATTATTATTATTATTATTATTATTATTATTATTATTATTATTATTATTATCGTAATAACAGCATCACTGTTTGAACAGGAATGCTGCAATATGCGTTTCCATGTCTGTAGAGTTTACCATTCGGAGAAAGACTCCAGAAGTTGATGCAGAATTTAATGAAAAACAAATTACTATTGAGATCATCTACTCCATATTACGTAACTCTTAGAAAAATATACCTAGAATATGAGCTGTTTCTCTTCAAATGGCCATTATCGTGAGAAGATGACCCAATTAATGTATATAAAGAGGGAAATACGATTTTAATTCAGTTGATCCGTAATTGAGATATTCTGGTAAATGAACACATACTTAAGTATATCTGATTTTTCTACAATCTAAATGCTTTATGCTACAGTTCCCCAAGCGGAAGCATGCTCTCTACTTGTTATCATCATCATCATCAGTGTCATTAATCTTATTAGTTAGAATTTCATAATCTCCGTGGCACTGAAAATTGTATATAGGTTTAGAACCCATTTGTCTATATCTTGTTCTTAGGCCCATGTTATTTTAGGCTTAGGTTTAAAGGTCAATTATGAATGGCAGAGGCAAGGGGCAGTGATAAATCCCCAGCTAAACAATGCCCAGGAGATTGACCATATTTAATATGATCAGCGGCCAAGCTCTCCATGCATCCAATTTAGGACCATGGAGGGCCAGGTAATGGCTGCTGATGACTCAACAGGTAGACCTATATGGCTCCCCCCAAACCCTACATCTTTAGCTCACAAGGATGGTGATGTTGCAAACACAACAAGAAACTATCAAGCTTTAGTGGGAGTAGAACCCCAGTCAGCCAGATTGCTAGGGAGTTTTAATACAACGGCGGATGCCTTAAATTGAATCTACCAAGAACCCAGAAAAAGTCCCAGAAAAACTGATGATCAACCTCCCATGAAGCGAGAAGAAAGATATTAGGCGTTATATGACTATGTGGCATACAATATAACCCTTTGTAAAATTACATCATATTGGATAGAATGACATCGTCTACTAGTAGCCCGCTGTATGCAATTAAATCACCATTATGTTAATAACCATAATTATTTCCGCGTATAGTTTGCCTTTTATATCTCACTGTAGACACATTCCAGCAGCTTCTCTTTAGTCGAACTACGCTGATGTTTATTGAGTAACTGTTCTCCATTTTCTTCACTCTTTTGCGGTATGTATAAAAAAACATGTATCAATAAACTACGCGCTTTTGTTTTATAAAAGTTCAGGCAACAGCAAAACTACAGATTAAAGTTACCTCGAAGCAGTGCTACTGCCAAATATTATTCTAGAATTTGAAAAACGAATTGACTTTTGTCCAGGTTTTATATTTTTCTAACGGTTGTATTCGTTTATTGCTTTAGCAATTTCCTCTTTAAGTAAATATGAATTTTGAAATAAGATAACAGTGAAAATTATTTTGTTATTAGATAAGTTTAATTCTCTATACTGTATTTTTATCAAGTTTTCAGAAAATGGGGCTTTTTTTTTCAGAGTATCATTTCACGTTTGAATAATACAGTATTTCAGAATACATATTTTCGAGTTCTGGGAAAATGTGCTTAGTATTAGATACAGAATTCACGTAAATTTATATTATATAGAAAAATAAATAAAGAAAGCAGCATATGTTATTTGTATTTATATATTTACCACCTCACTTGACTAAAAAAAAATGAATGTTATTTTGTAAAAGCATTAAAAGCATCGGAATTCATTAATGATTCGACATTTGTGCTTCAACTTGCGATGGAATATATATTGAAAGAATAGAAAATAATTGATGAAGTTGAACATTCATATCTTAATTTAGGATAAGTATATGTAATTTAAAAATTCATAATTATAAATATGTTGTTATGAAAACAAACAATCCAGTAAACCGAATAATAGAAATAACTGCCCATTTTAACAAAATAAATTCCATTTAACTGTTAAAACCTTTAATTTCATTCTTCCTTTCATTTTCTTATTTTTACTGCAATAAATCCCAAACCCACGAAATGTACTGATAAATTTAAATTTGTAGGAAAATGTAACATTTGCTATACAGGTATAATCAATACCATCTCTATTATAAAGTATAAACATATCGATACCAGTCTACCTTTCTTCTCCAAAAAAAAATCACTGCAGAGCTTGCTTGAAAAATTTCCTTGAAATTTTTACTTTTAGAATATCTTATTACCCTAATCACATTTTTTCTTCTATAATTCGATTTTTATGAGTTTCGTGGCAAAGATTTTGCAAAATATCATGAAGCGTTCTCTTCAATATCGAGTTTAGTGAACGGGTTGCTACAAAAACTCTGAAGTACTCTTTTATGATAAGTATAAAGACGACATTGCTGCAATCTTGCAAAGCTTTAAACGGCAGAGGAAAGGGGCAGGACAATGTCCTAGAGACGGACTATATATAGTTATGTTCAACTAGGACCAGGGAGGACCAGACATTGGCTACTAATGACTCTTCAGGTAGACAAGTATGCTTCCCAAAACACCCCATCGCTAACTCACAAGGATGCTAAGGTTCCAGACGCTACTAGAAATTAACGAGCTTGAGAGGGTCTCCAACCCACGTCCAACAGATTGCCAGGCAGGAACTTGACTAATAAGTCATGAGCCAAGTTGCTGCAAAATATATCCATGAAGTTCTCTTCTATAACTACCTCCACCAACGAAGTTGGAAGGAGGTTATGTTTTCGCCCAGTTTGTGTTTGTATGTGTGTATTTGTTTGAGAACACCTTCCTGGCCACAATGTCAATCGTAAAGTAATGAAACTTTCAAGGATAAAGTGTTATGTAAAAAGTTGGCTATTATAAAATTTTGGAAGGTCAAGGTCAAAGGTCAAGGTCACGGTGAAGCAAAATGTCCAATTCACGTAATGAGCCATAAGTCTGGACATCATTGTCACAGAGACTTCAAACCTGGTTCCTATTTGAGTGTATGAAAATTCACACCAATTAATACATGTTAAGGTCAAAGGTCAAGGTCAAGGTCAAACTAAAGGTAGAGAAATAACTGCCGCAGCAGAAGTCTGCACTCTACTGAGTGCCCCTCCAGTTACTTATGTGATCAGGTTGCAGCAACAATGTTCCCAGAAAATTTACTTCTGCATTGAATTTCTTGGAAAATTCTGTTATAAAGAATTTCATCATCATCTCTTCCTACGCCTATTGACACAAAGGGCCTCGATTAGATTTTGCCAGTCGTCTATATCTTGAGCTTTTACTTCAATGCTTCTCCATTCATCATCTCATACTTCACGCTTCATAGTCTGTAGCCATGTAAACCTGGGTCTTCCAACTCCTCTAGTGCTTTGTGGACCCCAACTGAACGTTTGGTGAACTAAGCTCTCTTGGGGAGTATGAAGAGCCTGCCTAAACCATCTTCATCTACCCTTCTTCAGGATTTCATCCACATACGACGCTCGAGTAAAGATTTTAATGGCATTTTTTTTCCGGAAAATTCTTTTCTTGAATGAGTTTAGGGGTCAGGTGTAGCATAAAATTCCATAGAAAGTTCTCTGGTACGAGTGTAGTTTCCCCCCATCAGACGCATAGAAAACGGGAATTTCAATTCCGTTTTCTATTGCACTATACCCAGTTCTATGGACACGCCCACCTCCCAACCATAGCAACGTTTGAAACAAACATCCCAGGTTATTTTTGTCGTTCGTTGCAAATGTTGTAATGAAGGAATTACAGAAGCTTCAAAAGGTTTTGACATAATATCTTATTTAAGATTGTTTTCTTACGCTTTGATATATGCTCAGTTACTCCTGTTTCATACAATTTATCGATAGAAATAGCAATTCTTTTACAGCAGAGTAGCTGGGTTACTACAAGATATCTAAGAAAAGGCTGAGACAACGTCTGTACAAAAAAAAAAAAAAAAAAAAAAAAAAAAAAAAAAAAAAAAAAAAAAAAAAAAAATTGCGTAATTTTAGTCTGGAATACATAGTAAGAATATACTGTTCTCAGCCACATTTCAGTGAAATACAGGCAGCCGTAATTTTACCCTACTTTCTTATTATCTTTTACGGGTTAGTGACTGTTATATCACTCCTTTGTGTCAATATATCCCTCTTTAATGGTAAATGCCTGGCAACATTTATTTTAGGATTTTTACGGTTTTTTACGGCAAATTTTCAAAAGTGTACTACAAACAATTTACTGGTAATGTTACGGCATAGTTTTCTTAAAGTTTCTTTTGGAAGCAATTCATCTGTTTTCAAGGAAATCTCTTTTGTAAACAATCTACTGTTAAGTTTACTTCACAATTTTCTTCAAGTCTCTCATAAAAAAGTTTAGTGATGGAATTGATGTAAAGTTTTTCATGGCAAGGTCTTAACAAAAGCGGAGTAGTTAGGTTGTTCTAAGATTATCCCTCACAACGTTAGAAACTTTCAAATACCATTCATGACTTATAAATCATGATTGACAATCTCATCCAATAGTTAAACCAAAATTAAACTTTTCGGTTAAAAATAAAAA
>NC_090736.1:25353446-25365946 GCF_036898095.1 Palaemon carinicauda | reverse complement strand
GTTTTTTATATAATTATTACCTACCATGCTATGCGGTATATCTTAGCAATCCATGTTTGCCAACGGTTATATAAGCGGATGAGCAACTTGGTGGAGTAACGATAACTTTGGGTGTGGTGAAGTGCATCCCTAAATCTCGATGAAGTCACTGACAGCAGGGTGACGGATTGGGTTTAAGGTGATAGACAGGATTTGTTTTCGTCTTTTACTTCTGATGCCTGTCGGTTGATCTTACTGGAATTAGTATAGACCGGCAGGGGTCACTTGCTTTAGTTATAGTCCGTGGGCTGAGTGGGCTCACCTTGCACCCCCCCTTTAAATTGACAAAAGTGCATTTAGGTTGCAGCTTTTGATCCATATTTTAATTTTTTCAATGTTCCCATTGAAAATATAGGGACGCACTACCACTACTGGGCCACTTTCTTCGATGACATCATCGAATTTTGCTGCTACCAATTTTGGGGTAGGGGTAAACCAAATTAGACATAACTCCGGACTGAATGGTCAAAGAAAGATAAATGACATATCAAAATGTTTGCTTTGGGCCTCTCTAACAGATAAAATAAAATTTGTAATTATGTTTAATAATTAGGTCACCAGAGGTCAAAAGGTCACCAAATTTGGGGTCAAGTGAAAATTTTAGGCACCTCTATAAATGTAACCCCAGGACCAGCCAGACCAATATCTAATGACTTTTTCTGCCTTATTTCATCTCTATAGACCTCAAGATATAGAATGATACCCATTAAGTGTACTTATTGGCCAAATCATGGAAATGAGATGTTATGTAAAAAAGTCAATTTTCAAATTTGTGGTTTTTTAGCCTCAAAATCGTAAAAACTGTTAAAGCTCCTAACTCTTCTTACAGAGGGGCTACGGAAATTATTTTGGTGTATTTTCTCAGGTTTTGGGGTCAGAGAATCCAAAAAAAGCATTCTTAACAATGTCAACTAATTACATCATGCTGAAATTCAAGATGGCCGCCACTCTGGACGCCGTAATTTTGACTTGGCTATAACTCCTCCATGAATGCAGTAAGAGAGATAATATTCGTGTCCTCACCCAGGTTCTTGAGATTACAGCATACAATAAAGACAGTCTCAACAAGTCTGTCCGTAAATTTGGGGAAAGTCACATAAATCAACAATAGAAATGCTTTATTTGAAGGTTACGAAAATCATGAATGAAATAAATAAAACTGTACATGAATGTACAATATACTCATATGATGCAAGACCTCATTGGGAAAATTCACACTGTGTTGCTTTGGACTACAGGAAAAAGTTAACCTATGCAAGGTATAAAGTTTGATAGTCTACTTGGGTACCTTTGGGTCCACTTTTGATTAATGGAAAGGCAATTATTGGAAATATCTTGTGATACAAGGGGGGTCCTTGGTCCTTCGACCCTGAAATCTACCATCTTGTTACTTGAAACTTTCTTAGTCCAAGTCAGACCCACTATCATCACTTTCATAGTCATCATCAAAATTTCCATCACTTTTATTGTTTTCATCTAGGCTTTCATCATCAGACGTCTCATCATCGTCCACGTCTCAAGTATATCAGCCATACTTGTAGGAAGTGCAGTTCCCTTGAACCAACAGGGATCTAGATTTCCATTCTTCATTATCCAACCATGATGAGGGACCTGACCTCAGGTTTGGGATAATGGGCACGTTTCCATATCGCAACCTGATAGTTCACCTCCTGATATGCTCATTTAGACACTCTTGGTGGCTGAAGAGATGAAAGATCAACATTCTTCTTTGAATCCAGCGACTGCCAACTGCAATTTAACTCGAGCATTTGGTATCGAAGCTGGTCAACTTCCTTTGTCTTAGTTTTGGCAGAATACATGGTGCAGGTGAAATCCTCAAGAGCAAGGAATCTATAATAATTCCAGTAAGATCGTCCCCCAGGCATCAGGAGTAAAGGCCCTAAAAACATCCTATCTATCGCCTTAAACCCACTTCATCCCCCTACTGCTGGTGACTTCATTGAGATCTAGGGGGCCATTTCCTCCACACCCAAAGTTCTCGCTATTCCACCAAGTTGTTCATCTGCTTACATAACCGTTGGTAAACCAAGTCGCTCATCCGCTTATATAACTGTTGGCAAACATGGATTGCTCAGATATATCGCCTAACATGGTAGCTAAAACTATTATATAACACAAATTTAAGAGCAACTACCAAGTATGTTTCATTCTTCCCCATGTTAGGGGAATCAATGTTCAAAGATAATTCAATTTATTCAGATTAATCTTATATCGAAATATATTTCTTTTATGATATTATGCAACCATAATATGATTTTTTCATGCCATAGGAGTAATATATCCCCCCTTATTACAATCTATATCTACATTTAGGCAAAGAAGATCAATAATAATACATTTTATGGATGAATTAAAGGTGAATTAATGTCCTGAAAACAGAAACTATTATTTATGAAATGAAAAATAAATGAACAATAAATATTAAATACATTAGCATTCACTTCATATCTGTATTTTATGGAAAAGTATATAGAGTGGTTTTCCATGTTCCTGGAAAAGCTCTAGAGACATAAAACGAATTGGCATCAGGTTAACAGCCAGAATAAATATCATATACTTGGGCAATTTCTATATACAGTATAATGTAAATTGATATATATATATATATATATATATATATATATATATATATATATATATATATATATATATATACATATATATATATACATATATATATATATATATATATATATATATATATATATATATATATATATATATATATATATATATCATTATCAACCGTACTTGTCCACTCCAGATCAAAGGCCTTTGACATGTCCATTCTCTTCCATCTTTTATTGTTTTTCTATGCCAGTAGTCACTATCAAACATTCTTTGTAGGTCAATTCATATATATATATATATATATATATATATATATATATATATATATATATATATATATATATATATATATATATATATATATACATATATATATATATATATATATATATATATATATATATATATATATATATATATATATATACATATATATATATATATATATATATATATATATATATATATATATATATATATATATATATATATATATATATATCCTATCCTAAAGAAATGTATAAACAATAAAATTCTTATGAACCCTTCAGCCACAGTCCACAAAATTTAAATGAAATCCGTAAACAATTTGTAAGTCTTCAAATGAATCATTCCCTAATTAACCGCTGGCCCTCTTTCCTCAAAACTTAAATGGAATCCTCATTTCATCCATATGTTTCTAAAACTAATTAAGGTTTTTAAATCTTTTGCCCATAATCTTTTTTTAAATCCCATTAACAAAGTTTTCATTAGAATTCATAGAGGATTTTCAAGAATTATTTGATCAAGTAGACGGATGCACAAATACTTGTCTCCCCGTCAGAAAATATTATCGTCAGTTTGCCTCACACTGAGCACTGTAGGCATTCCTTTACGGGTCCTAGTTAGACTTATTATTATTATTATTATTATTATTATTATTATTATTATTATTATTATTATTATTATTATTATTATTAGCTAAGCTACAATCCTAGGAGGAAAAGCAGGTTGCTATAAGCCCTACCGCTCCAACAGGGAAAAATAGTCCAGTGAGGAAAGGAATTAAGAAAACATAGAATAGTGTCCTTTAGTATATCTTCAAGCAAGAGAACTCTGCCCTAAGACAGTGAAAGCCCATGGTACAGAGGTCATGGCACTACCCAAGAGTAGAGAACAATGGTTTGATTTTTTAGTGTGATTGATAACTCAAACTTATTCTTGCTTTCTTTGTTCTTTCTTTCCGTTCAGCCTCTTCTAACGATTTCCCTAGTTGCGCTTGGGGTCTGAATGGCCTAACAACCCCTAGCGACAGGCTATATAGTCAAAATTTATAATTCTAATGCAACAGTATTCGTCCGAATGGAGGTCAACTAAATTTGATAGACCTACCTATAAGCTGTGATTGAAAAACTTTATTATTATTATTATTATTATTATTATTATTATTATTATTATTAGTAGTAGTAGTAGTAGTAGTAGTAGTAGTAGTAGTAGTAGTAGTAGTAGTAGTAGTATTTTTATTATTATTATTATCATTATTATTAGCCAAGCTACAGCCCTAATTGGAAAAGCAGGGTGCTTTAAGCTCAAGGGCTCCAAAAGGGGAAAATAGCCCAGTGAGGAAAGGAAAAAAGGAAATAGATAAAATACATGAGAAATAATAAATAAGCAAAATAAGATATTTCAAGATCAGCAATAACGTTCAAATAGATCTGTTATACGACTGATGATTTACTTTATTTTCTTCTTTGGATGTTTTTTAATAAATTTGAAGCCTTTTAGGATTTTCCTCATGAATACGAGTGTACAGGGTTGTTTTAGTAAGGAGGATAATTATTATTATTATTATTGTTATTATTATTATTATTATTATTATTATTATTATTATTATTATTATTATTATTATTATTATTATTATTATCAATACAAACCTAAGAGAACATCTAGTTGAGAATGCGAAAGGCTTCAACATCTGAGGTCGCAAAAGGGGAGATATCTCAAAACGAAAAGAGAAATACAAAAAGTAAAAAATACACTACGGAATAAAAATAGCAAAGTGCAAACGATAATGACAAAAAAGGAATAAGATAAATAAAGAAGGGCAGTAAAGATGGTTTTGACAATGAATCGCAGTGAGGAATATGAGAGAAAAATAATATAAAAGGCAACACGGAGAGAAGTAATAGATAAAGGCACTATTTTCGAACTGGCCAAACTATCAATCACACGACGAAATTGCAATTACCTGGAGGAAGGGAGAAATTGTTATTGATTGTGCACTTAAAGACCTGGTTAAAAGAAGGCATGACCAACTCCCATTGATATTACTGGCCCAAAAAAGGTGTGTGATTTTAACATACGTCCCTCTGATGTGCGACAAGTTTTGTCGAAATAATTTGGTGAGGATAATACGTCTTTATCATCTATAGCATCTTTTGTGTTTTATTGCTGAGGGTATTTCTTGTTAAGACAGATATGGCAGTGAATTGTATCAGTGTAGCATTTAATTAAAAAATAATTTAATAATTTAAACGTAGTTGCTCCAGTATATATATATATATATATATATATATATATATATATATATATATATATATATATATATATATATATATATATATATATATATATATATACACACACACACACACACACACATATATATATATATATATATATATATATATATATATATATATATATATATATATATATATATATATATGAAATTGTTGTTGGTGTCGTTGTTGTTGTTGTATGCATAATCACTGACAAGAAGCGATTGCACTTATGAGCTACATTTAAAAGAAATCTGGCGTGTTTGTTATCGTTAAAAGGAAATCGAAGTACAAAATTCTATTCTTGAGATGCAAGAAAAAAAAGTTCCTTATTTCTCCGAGCGTTCGCGGCTTACATCAAATTTATAAATGTGGGTCACTTTCTATATCCCCTGTAATGTCTGTCTTTATCAACCAAAATTTCGCCTTTTCTAACACTTAAATGGCAAAAGAGGATGATATGTATTAGATGACTATTTAAAGGCTACCATAACTGATTAATATATAAGAGCAATAAAAATTAGAGTGAAATGTAAAATTCCGACCCGGCACCATTCACAAACAAAATGACTCAAAATGTAACTACTGTTTACATATTCTGTAAACTCTGCGAACATACAAAAATTAACACTGAGCCACAGATGAACAAAGAACAACACCTTTTCCATATGTAAATATAAAATTGGACACAGAAGGCTATGGTAGAACTCGCTTAGAAAAAGTGCACCCTGCTAAACCCTTACCTCGCAGCGAGAAACCATACAGATAGAGTAAGAAGAGATGGCAGAGGTAAGGGGGGGGGGGGGGGGGGGGCAAAACACACTTTTCCACGCAGTGAGGATGTGGCTGGTTGCATTGCTTCAGAAAAAGGTGTAGCAGCAAATCCATGTGTCCAACTGTACCTGTCACCTATAAACACGGCTCAAGACCACAAGTAAATATTTACAATGTTGATTTAATATTCGGATAGCAATAGAGAAACGCGTTTTTTCATATTCAAAGCACATAGACTGCATTTCCCATATAACGATTGATTACTAAAGGATTCTGCAGGACCCGAAACAATTTGGTAATTAACGAGTCACCAATAGGGATAGCTTCGACTTCAAACACACTGAATTCATTCATGGCCACATCAAGGTCCTCATCAGCTTCAGGTATCAATCAAATTAATCCCTTCATATCTCCTACTCATAACCTCATTAAAGTGTTCCATCCAACGTTGTCTTATATCATCTTCTGTTGCTATAACAGAGCCAATTCTCTTTTTGACGGGTATATGCTTCTTCTTCTTTGCCCTAGTCTGAATTCACAGCAAAGTCAGCCTCGCCTGCTTTACTGTCTAAATATTCTCTCCAGTCATTCCTGGCTTTTCTTTTAACCTCACTGTCAATACTGGAATACACAACATGGTCTACGTTGTAATTTTCACTACTTCCTCGAAAACTTTCAACAATCAATTTCTGTCTTTGTCTCCTTTTTATAGTATCCCAAGTATCATTTGCTATCCATAGCTTTTTCGTAGTAACTATATAGCCAGAACCTTGCTCTTTATTATATAAAGGAGATGAGCTTGGAAAGAAATGATTCATTTGCATGATAAAATCATTTGCATGAGCATTATTCTCGGCAATAAAAAGCGTAGTTTTGAAGAGGCATCTAGAAAAAAGAATATGGTTTATTCTATGATAACTTTGTCAATACTAATGTACACTTTCATTTAACTCCACAAAAAGTGGCAAAGGTTTTATAATGAGACTGCCGTTAGTAATGAGTTACAAGCATTGTAGTACCTTGTATCACTGTCTTACCCGAGCATAGATGAGTCAACAAAAAATGTCAAAATCTGATTAGCAGTATTAAGACAAAAGTATACACGCATAAATATACGCACACAAACACACAAACACACATATAATATACACACACACATATATATATATATATATATATATATATATATATATATATATATATATATATATATATATACATATGATGCGTTTGTTATTTTTCCTAAAAGAATTATCATTTAGCGAGGCATAACCTCGTTCTACAACGCCACGTTAGTTCTGAAGTTGATGAAGCCGGGACTCGTAATACCCAGAGAAGGCATGAAAATCCAATTACTCGGTAAGTAAATCATACAGCTGTTGCTTTTGTTCCTTTAGGCTTTATGTTCCGGAAAATACATTTTATGTTCGTTCATAACTGCAAGAGTTTAAGTACATTCATGGAAGTGAATATTCATAATTGTTTACATTGTTCAAGAAAGTTGCTCAAATACCGGAAGTATTTCATGTGTGTATATATATATATATATATATATATATATATATATATATATATATATATATATATATATATATATATATATATATATATATATAATATATATATATATATATATATATATTAATGTTCTATGTGTGTATGTGTATACAGTATATCTATCTAAATATCTAAACATCATTTTTGATGTCTCAGGTACAAAATAACTATTTTCGATGAATACCATGTACTGTTACTCCAAGAGTTTTGATGTGTGACGGGCCAAGAGTAGGTTGTGAGTCAAAGGTGAGATGATTGCAACTGAGTAACTTTATTACGAAACATGAGTATATATACACACTAATTCCCGGTAAGAAGGTCACAAAATACAAACTTGCTATTTCTTGTTGAACCGGCAACCGTTTTTGTTAACAGCTAACAATGAAGTAGGCAGACAGGTTATTACATGTTGCTGTCAGTGCGAGGGAGAGAGCAAAGATACAAAGGATATATACAAAAAATTAAATGTCGTTACTATGTATGCTCGTCTAACACACGGGTGGTACACTCCTTCCCTGTAAAAATGACATACTGTACATGGTAAGTAGGGTGCCCTGATCTAGAGAGGCGAACTGTAGTTAGGTCCCCTTGCAGGAGATAAGCAGGTTTTAGACAATCAACGGAGACCTAGTTTACTTTGCCAAGAATGTTTTGCAGGAATGAATTCGGATTGGGTCGGATCACAAGGAAAGGGCCCATGTAAGGGGGCATCAGCGGTGACTTGCTAGTGTAGTTGCGTATGAAGACGTATGTTGCAGTATGTGATGCTTCGCTGGGGGCTTGTAAGTCTGGCAGCATGGAGTGAATTTCCCCACGTTTTGACGTATGCGCTGGATATCATTGGAGGAGATTGCAGAAGGAGAAAATTCGGCAGGGACGACCAACGGGTCGCCATACACCATTTCTGCTGCCGAGACGTCCAGGGCGTCTTTAGGAGTGGTCCTTAGACCCAGGAAGACCCAGGGAAGCTGAGTAAACCAGTTGGAGTCCTTGTAGCGGGAAATCAAAGCTGTTTTGAGGGTGCGGTGAAAACATTCAACCGTTCAATTCGCAGCGGGGTTGTTTGCAGCTGTCTGATGTAGAGTGATGCCCAGGAGATTTGTTAATGACGTTCACAATTGAGAGGTGAAAGTGGTACCCCTGTCAGAAGTAATATGCTCAGGGATACCAAATCTTGCTACCCATCCTGAGAGTAAGGCAGATGTACATGAAGTGGAGTTACAGTTTCCATGGGAATGGCTTCAGGCCAACGAGTCGAGCGATTGATGACGGTAAACAGGTAACGATGTCCTCGTGACGTGGGTAGGGGGCCTACAACGTCGACGTGAATGTTGGCGAAATCACGCTGAGGTGTAGGAAAGGTACCCACTCCTGAATCCGTCTGTCAATGTACTTTGGAAGTTTGACAAGAAGTACAGGCGCGGACCCAATCCTTAGCATCCTTAGTAATGCCATGCCAGATGAACTTCAGCAGCTGTGCAAAAGAACGGCGCGAGGGATGTGAAAGGACGTGAATGAAATGAAACACTTGTCAGCGCAAGGGATCAGGAATCCACGGTCACGGTTTACCACTATTGATGTCACAGAGGAGGGTAGTGTTGGAATTGTCAAGGGGGACGCATTCCCAGAGGAGGGATGTGCAGGATGTCCTATGTGCTTGATACTCTGGATCCTGTCGTTGGGCTTCAGTCAAGGCGTTGTAATCCAATCTCAGTTGAACAGTGGCCAACGTGTTTCTTGATAGGGCATCGGCAACGGGATTCATTTTCCCAGGGACGTGTTGAACGGTGCAATTGTATTCAGCCACGGCGGAGAGATGTCGGCATTGATGGCCGGACCAGGCGTCAGACTGTTAAGTGAAGGCATGCACCAAAGGCGTCTGGTCTGTGCGAATGATGAAAGCGTATTTTCTAAGAAATGGCGAAAGTGACGGACAGTCAAGTGCACTGCCAGTAAATCACGACCGAAGGTAGAATACCTCGATCCTGCCTTGAACAGTTTTCTGCTGAAGAAGGACAATAGGCAGGGCAAGCCGTTGACCTCCTGTTCGAGTACTGCATCAATAGCGACATTGCTGGCATCAATGGAGAGAACGAGAGGGGCATGTGGCACAGGAAAAGTGAGAGCAGCAGCAGATGATAGGGCATTTTTTTCGTTGAAGAAGGCCGCTTCTTGAAGGGGACCAACTTCAGGTCTTTGCCCTTGCCCTTGAGGGAGGCGTAAAGGGGAGCAAGAGTGGTGGCAATGGCTGGCAGAAAGCGTTGATAATAGTTGATCATGCCCAAGAATTCCTGCAGTTCTGTGACGGTCGTGGGCGTGGAGAAGTTCTGAAAGGCTGCTACCTTCTCAGAGAGGGGAAAGACTCATTCAGGAATGATGCAGTGTCCTAAGACCGACATTTCATTGGCTCCAAAGGTGCACTTATCGTACCAGACTACAAGGCCGTTTTGCTGCAGGCAGTCAAGCACGATGCGCAGGTGACGGAGGTGTTCCTCTTTTGAGGAAGAGAACACACGTATGTTGTCCATGTAACATACACAGAAGGGGAGGTCCCATAAGATGCCATCCATGAGATGTTGAAAAGTAACCCCAGCATTATGAAGGCCAAAACAGGAGTAATTGAAGATTTATGTACCGAAGGGAGTGGTGATGGCGCCTGATAATACCCCTTTAGGAGGTTGATGGTGGGGAAAACCTTCGCTTTGTTTAGGTAGGAGGTCACATCGGTGATGTTTGGGAAGGGGTAAGTGATCCAGATCTGTTTACATGTTTAGGTGCCTGTAATCCCCACACGGACAGAGGGAGCCGTCTTTCTTCAGGACGATGTGTAAGGGTGACGACTATTGGCTGGAGGCCTCTTGGCAAAGTCCCATTTCTTCCATTTCATAGAACGTCTGTTTAGCGGCTGCCAATCGATGCGGGTACCAGAAATCTAAATATGGCGAAGACTGGGGGTCCTGTCGTCTTGATATGGTGATAAATTCCGTGTTTGACAGGAGCCGTTGACGTTTGGTGAAGTTCTGGATGGAAAACTTCCAGGTATGACGTGAGGAGGTAGGCGTACGCATTCGTGGCTGCTCTGATGTGGAGAGTGAGGTTGGAGGGGGCGGGTTGAAGAGGTGTCGACAAGTACGAGTCTGCGTTGACCAATCATCGGTGGGCGACATCGACCAGAAGGTGAAAATGAGAGAGGAAATATGCACTGAAGACTAGATATGTGATGTCAGCAACGAGAAACTTCCAATCAAATTTCCCATTTCCAGACGATAATGTGAGGTTCTCGTAATGGTAGGTGGGTATCAGATCAGTTGGCAGCTACCAGACGGACATCGGCAGACTTAGACAGACTATGTTGTGGCCTGAAGAGTTCCCTTGGCAAAAGAGAACAACAAGCACCCGTGTCTACCAAAAATCGCACGCCCATTCCTGCATCATGTAAAAAGAAAAGATTAGAAACACAAGAGGCCACCGCCATGAACGATGGCCTACTTGCATGTTTTTTAGCCCCTGACGTTTGTTCGCGGCCGCCCCGAATCTGGAGTGGTAGTAGCAAAACTGCTGTCACTGGGCGGCAGTAATTGGCTGTAGAAGTCGTGGGTTGGGGCACGGGCGAGTGGTGGGTGATGGGTGGCTTTATCACCGCTCCGGCTCATCACGGGGTAGGCGTGTGTCCTATGGCATTCACGTCAGCTTCGGTTGACGTTGAATAGGTGTCATTTTCGTCAGGAATGGAGGCGTTGATGGAGGTCTTGAAGGCCGTGAAGTGGCTGTCCATAAGGGCATTGGCTTTGGTCATCAAGTCCTTTATGGGTAAGCTATCGAAATTGGGTATGGCAGCGCATACAGGTTCGGGTAAATGCCGTACCCAAAGGGCACGAAGTAGGTTTACCTCACGAGAAGAGCCGTCTGCGGCAGGTTGCAAGCGAGCAATACTGGTCATTTCCCCGGGGGTGAGTGAAGCCCTTTGGTCTGCCAACGGATGTTGAGAGAGCTGAAAAAGCTTTGCTCTATGGCCGGCTGGCGATGGCGAGTACTGTTGCAGAACGTACGTTTTGAGGCTCTCATACACTATTGGGGTGTCTCCTTGTTCAAAAGCCAGTCAGAGATTTTTGGGAAGGTGTCCTTGGGTATCGCCGCGAGAACATAATCTGCTTTGGTCATTGAGCAAGTCACGTTCTTGATGCAGAACTGGACATCTGTGTGCTGAAACTAACAAAACGCCTTTCCGCTGGCGAACAACGAAAGTTTGAATGGGGCAGCGCCAACTTCCGTTGAGTCCGCCATAGCAATAGTGAGGGTGGGAAGGTGGGAGTTGCGAGCCCCACTCTGGGGTCACCAATTTGACGGGCCAAGAGTAGGTTGTGAGTCAAAGGCGAGATGAATGCAACTGAGTAACCTTATTATGACACATCAAGGATATATACACACTAGGTCCCGGTAAGATGGTCACAAAACACGAACATGCTATTTCTTGTCAAACCGGCAACCAGTTCTGTTAACAGTTAACAATGAAGTAGGCAGACAGGTTATTACAATTTGCTGTCAGGGGAAGGGGAGTGCGAAGATACAAAGTATAATATATACAAAGAAGAGAAATGTCGTTACTATGTACGCTTGTGTGACACATGGGTGGTACAGATATGACATACGGCAAGGCTTACAGAAGGCAATGTACGGGTTTGGCATTGTCTGTAATGGTTTTGTTTGGTGAAATGACATAGGAGGTCTTGAATTGCGCTATATCTACTTTTTTCATGGTAATCTGTATTTATCTAATTTGTTAATCTTCATTTTTTTATTTTACTTTTTCTCTTAACTCGTTATATCGTCATTTGAAATTTTCTCACTAGTCGTTAACCTGGGGGATTCCTCTATAGATGTTTGTATATGTTGAATAATAATAATAATAATAATAATAATAATAATAATAATAATAATGATAAAAATAATACTCTACCTCATACGTGTAAAGCCTGCCTGACACTTGCGCACATTTTT
>NC_090736.1:25333109-25343109 GCF_036898095.1 Palaemon carinicauda | reverse complement strand
TATTCGGCTAATGTTCCTATGTTATGGTTACATTTTCCTTTGCAATCAACGACATAAAAGAGATTTACGTTTGCGCCTTCTGAAGATTAAGCGTTGATATGTGGTGATAAAGCTGTGTTCATACATGCATATTGATTGTTACATACGTTTAAGAATGTACCTATGAAATTTATATATATATATATATATATATATATGTATATATATATGTGTGTGTGTGTGTGTATGTGTGTATAAATATTCATATACATGTATATACGTATACAGTGTATATATATATATATATATATATATACTGTATATATGTATACATATATACGTAAATATATGCATACATATATATATATATATATATATATGTATATATATATATATATATATACACATTCCTAGAATAACTGAGAATGTATTGCACACACGTACGGAGAGGGTGAGCATACAGTAAACAGTATCTGGTCAGGAGAGGGATCAAAGTGGTTAAGCACATTTCGTATCCCCAACGGCCACGATCAAAGGCATCTCGGTCAATATTTCCTGAAGGTGCCGTTTTGAGGATCAAGTGCTTGATAACCTTGACAGAGGCCTCGGTGTGTCCGTTAGACTGCGGTTAGTGTGTGGATGAGGTTATTTGTTATGCACCTCTATGCTCTGTGAAGTCAGCAAACTGGGGTTCTCCATCAATGTGTAGGCACAGTTGAACTCCCACCTCTCTCAAGTAGTTGCAAAAGGGCCGTATGGCTGAGAAGGCAGTGGTGTTGCCCTAGCAAAGGATTACCATAGGCCAGCCAGAAATGTGGTCGGTACCAACAAGGAAGGACTTCTCTACTACCTGGAAAGGGCTATGATGAGTAGTCATCATTGTGAAGAGGGTGCTGCTGTTGGCTGGGAATTAGGACTTGGTAGGGCTTGCATGCAGCAATGATGTTTGCAATGTCAGAGTTTATCCCAAGCTAAAAGGCAGTTTGTCGAGCTTGATGTTTAGAAGCCTTAACACCGCAGTGGCTGTCCGGGAGTTTGGCAAGTGTGTAGCAATGTAGAGCAACAGGAATACCATTCTTGTTACGTAGAGCATGAGGGTGCAGTCAGTAGAAAGGGCTTCTCAAAGCTTCCGATATGGTAGCAAAAAAGTATGCAGTTCGTACTGATTAATAGAAATCTGGAAATGGTGCAATCACGTACGTGAACATAGTCAGGGTTGGTCTGCACTGCTGTTGACATGTCTTGTAGAGTCTGGTCGGCAATGAGAATTGTGGTACTTTCTTCCTGGGAATCTATTGCGATGTTGATAACAGACCTCACTTTTGACATTAACTCAGCACTGCCAGTCGTATCCTCAGAAATGGGGTAGCTGACAGGTACGTGGGAGAGTGAGTCTGGAATGCATAAAGACTTGCCGGCATGTCACACCAGTAAATTGGAATTGTAACGTATGCTCCTTCATTCACTGGAGCAGTGGGTTTCCAGTCATGTCTAACATGAAGCTGTTAATAATATGGCACCAGGGACGATGGTCCATGTGCAGTGTAAAGGATGGAAGTCCTTGGAGGTACAAGCGACACTTTGTGAGTGCCAAAAATACAGCGAGCATCTCCAACTCAATTGTCGCGTACCTTGTGTCGGCGTCTGCGAGAAAGCGGGATCCACGCTAGACTACTCAGTCATCTGGAACCATGGTCCTGGAGTAGAGCATAGCCTATCCCATATATGATGCGTAACTCTGGAGAATGGTCGGCAAGGTTGGGTCAAAGGACACAAATGCTGGTGGGCTTGAAAGTGCTTGCTTCACATATTTGAAGGCCAGGGCTCATGAGCGGGTGAAGAGGCTGTGCAGTCAGGGTGAATAACCCCGTGAAGGAACATATGTCTGTCAAATTGGAACACGTTGGGAAGTCTTGCAGAGCTGCAACTAATCCTGAATCAGCAGCTATTCCTTCTTTGTTAAGTGAAAATGCACATAAATTTAATCGTGTCTCTGCCACTATGAACTTGAATCTGTAGGGAGTGATGCCATTTATGTGGCAGTGAGTCAGTAAGTTATGGATCCTGTGGAAATGTGTCAGTAGATCATCGTCAAAAATGAGATTGTTATAGACAACCTTGACACATTTTTATCAAGCCCTGGAGAGCCAGGTCGGTGCAGTAACAGTAGGCATTGCCAGTGGTAGCGAAGTCCAAAGATCCTCGGCAATGCTAGAAGCATCTGTAAGGTGTAATAAAAGTGGTAAGATGGCGGTTCTCCTCCGCCAGCTCCATCTGCCAGCGGGGACAGCAGCTATGAGTGTGGGGGAAGGGTGGTCCGCTCTGGAGATGTGTGTTCAACTTAGTAAGATCGACTGTGATGCAAACTGCCTAAACCTTTGAAATGACGACTAGAGGATGGAACCATTCCATTGGTTCGTCTCCACAAGGCTTAATAATACCCTGATGGATAACAGTCTAGTCCATTCTTGACAGGTTTGTGGAAAGTGTAGGGGATCTGCTGTTGTTTGTGGATGGTGAACAGAACAGCGTCCTCTTTAAGATGAATTTTCATGGGAAGTCCTACCATCGACCTCAGTGGAGCTGCTTTAAGCTCCACCTTAGACACGAGCACTTCATGGAAGGTTCAAAGGAAATATACTTAGAGCTTTGGCAGAGGTCATGTTCTTGTGGAAAAATTCTCAACCTTGCAACGAATGGAGGGCTTGCTAGAGGGGCGTGGCATTGGGTGGGCCACCATGCTTGGTATTCATCTGCTGTCGGCAACTTCTGTCCTAGGGCCCCACTTGGCCACAGTGTCTACACGTGGCCTCGTTGGCAGGACACTTTGAGGTCTTGTGCCAGTGTCCCTTACTGGCACAGTTTCCTCATATGCTTTTGGCGGCTGGAAATTTTTCTGCAGAACCGTGCTTATTTATGCATGAAAGGCACAAAGTGTCACTATTAGGGTTTGGATGAAAAGTAGCACCTTTGCTGCCGATTTTTTTGTAAGTAGAAACAGCACACAATTTAGGAGGGCCACGTATGGTGGTGGAACCTGTCTTTTAGGTCTCATAGGAGTGACATTTATTGACCGGTTCTATACCGGTTCAACAAAGTCCATTTTAGCGAAGTCGTTTTGAGCAATACCCTTTAAGCGATGGTCGTTTTCAGTGGAACTACTTGAGCGATGAATAGTTTAAACAATGAGAAGTACAAGTGACTAAAAGTTATAATATAATCTTGCTATTTAGCATAAAACTAGAATTTAGCATTTTAAAATCAATAGACTACAGTTTTTCATATAGTGAGGACATGTAATTTATCGGTTTTTTATTTGATAGTAAGTACTTTTACCCTTACATGGAAACCATTTCCTTAAAGCGTGGAGGAGATGTTATACTCGATATATATATATATAGAATGGACAAGGCAACTCTAAACACTAATATTCCTTTGCAGTTATATGCAGCTCATGGCCACATAATAAAGACAACTTTAGTTTAAAGAAATAGCAATAATCATGCGGAAAAGGTGAGCTTTCGCATAATTGTGATTTAATGAAAGTTGACACGGGAAAGATTAAAGATGAATTTGTAATTGCTACTGAAAAGAGACACTATTTACCATGATGCATACTTAGGGCGCAGTAGTTGGGGTTTCAGATGACGTTGCATCAGGGATTGGGAAAAGAAGAAATGATGACACTCCTCCTCCTCCGTCGTCAGCGGACATTGTTATTCCAAAAACATACCACCTCACTTTTTAGCAAAGAATTTTCTATTTTATTATTATATGACAGTGGAGTTGGAGATAGTAATCGTCTCATCATTTTTTATATTATTCTGCATGTGGTTAATGATTATATTTCTTTTAATAATCATTGTCAAACTCTTGGTATACCTTCTTTATGTATAGTTCTGCACTTTAATAATATTACAAAGTTGAATTTATATTCATTTTATTAAAGATAGTGGTTAATGATCATATTTCTTATAATAACCCTTGTCAAACTCTTGATACTACAGTAATATTTATTTCAAACTCTCTTCATAATACCTATTGGTGAAGTCACTTAGAAGTAAGTCGCCGAATCTAACACTCTCTCTTAGTGCATCACTTTAAATGAACTTCGCTCAATTGGCTTCGCTGAAAAATACTTCGCTGAAAGTGACTTCGCTCAAATAACTGGCATCGTTATTAACCTTGGTGGCAAATAAGTTTGAAGTGTCCAGGCTGATAAGTTTCTGTGTGAGCTCCTCGTCCCTGACTCCGATGATGATGATGATCATCTTTAGCCAAGTTTCTTCACAAGCAGTAGACTGGCTGGGGGAAAACATCGATTTCCTCTGCTACGTGCTTTAGTTTGAGGTAGAAATTGCTGAGTCTTTCCCCTCCCTCTGTTTGCAGGAAAGCGGGGTCCCTGTGATGTAAAGCTTCATTTTGAAGGTTCTTGATTTGTTCCTGGAGAACATTCAAGTTTTCCTTCCTGCTCCGATCTGTCTGTGGTGGGATGTTGAATGTTTGTTCGAGTATACTTTGGGTCTTTAGACTGAGGCACATATGAAGTTTGTTACGGGCCAATGGTTCGAGTCCGGCCTTGCTTAAGGGACTCAAGGGCCATAACAAAACAAATAACAATGGTAGGTCGCCAGTCAGCAATGATACAAGGAATACTGACAAATATATGTATTTACAATAACATTTAAATAAAAATTAATAAAAGAAAAGGGGAGCACAACAGCTAATTATTTATATTATAATTTATGCCACGAGGAGCTTCGGATGGAGTTTGGGGGGACCGTGGATGAAACTCCAGCACAGCAATCACGTTCCCTGGAAGGGGGAAATAAATTGAATTATTATCAGCACACTTACTTCTACCGGCTGGGAACACGATGAAGTCGTGGGGTTAAAACTTTTAAGCAAATTAAATGAAAATGCCAAGCTTAGGGATTTAAACGTTACACATGGGAATCAACACTGTCACAGGGTGAATTAATTAAAACTAGGACTAAACAGCACACGTGGTCTGGGTATAGGGGATAGGATACAAGGTTCAGTGGGTAGGATTTTCTTTAGAGGATAAGGAAAAATGGGGTGTGATAAGGAAGGGATGGGAGGTTGGGTAAGGATATTGAGAATCTCAAAATCAGACACCTTACCTTTAGTAAAAAGACTCTGGTTTCCTTCCCTTATGGAAAGATGTAGTCAGAGGTCCTGCCTCCCTGATGTCTTGAGGGTGAAGAGCGATGGTATTTCCCTCAAGGACGTAGAGTGAAGAAAGGGAGATGTTCTCCTTATGGAGGCTGAGTCGCGAAGACAATCTCCAGTTTTCCCTGGGTAGATCAACCCCACTTGACCCCCAATAGGGGGGGGGGGGGTAGGGGGGATTGGCCTGACCGCTGTCCTATTGGTCAGGCTTGATCACGGGTCCCCACATCCTTCACAGCTCGCTTCCCTCCTTCTCCTGGGACATCGATGTTGTCACGTGACTCGTAGAAGGTAGCTGAAATTGAGATCTCAGGGGGAGTAGACTAGTATAAGATGGTTGGAGGGGGGTGAGACTCTGGGTAGGGTCCCAAAACTCGTGGCATTTCGACTTATGCTTGCTGGCGTGGTCTTTTGTTATTTGAAAAAGGTGGCGTAATGACCGCCATTACTAACAAGTTATATTAACTGCTTCCTGGTAGGTAAGGTTCCTAGGTCGACCATCACACTGTAATCATCCCAGCGTCTATGCCATTCCCTAAGTACTTAATATTTTGCATCGGGACATAAGGGCAGAGGGGTCTGAGTGATGGCTCTCTTTGGAGATGGGGCCTAGATAGAAGACACTGAAGATTGAGTTGGAAGTTGTTGCAAATCTAGTGGTGTTGCTTGCAGGTGGGCAGGGTTAACCATGAGTAGCGGCAACAGGGAGGTGAAATGCAGGGCTTCCTCCTCTCTTAAGTTGTCCTCTTACAGGCATAGTTCCTCCTCATTACGACGTTGATCCTCTTCTCTTTGACATGTAGCCAACTCCCTGTGTCATGATTTAACCAGGTATTTGATGAGGAGCCTTAACTCCCCCCAGAAGCAGTTGAAGGCAGTTTAGTCAGGTGTGGTGATAGCAAAGGCGGGATTTCCAGCTCTGAAACACCTAGTAGGGCTCGACGGTCTGTTGATGAGGCTGGGTGGAAGGAAAACTATAGTTGTAATTGTCCTGGTCATGTTGCGTATCCCGAGATTTGTCTTGAAGTGAGGTAGAAGACATTGTAAATCATTTTAAGCTGTCATCCACAGTTTGAAATAAATGATAAGAGACACTTTTTACAGTTTTTATTCTAAATTTAATTTAAATCAACTGCGGCAAACGGCAACGGGAGAGCAATTGTGGGACAGCTGCTAGGTGGGGCAAGAAGTGGTGCGACAACTGACCGTGGTCAACTTGTCACTTAATGAGGCAGGTAGCAAGCAGTGTGTTTCCGGTGATGACAGAGAATGCAGGCACCTCCAATTTCGGAGATGGATAGGGTTAAAAAGGTTTTCATATGGCACCTGGAGAAGGGCACGACACACAAGCAAAATGCTACCCACTAAAATCAAATAACTAATACCACACTGCACTCGCACTGCATGAAAGGTTCACAAACTCAGTGCAAACACTGTAAGATCCAGATGTGGTCGAGGGGAAATGATGGATTCGAATGTTCCTTTAAAATGCTGAATGGTTCAGTTACTGTGCCATGGTGATTTGAGATGAAGTCATGTAGATGAAGGCAGATGATTGCAGAGATGAAGAAATAAGCTTCTGGGCCGTAGATTGGTTTATTTCCACACAGCAATGAGTAATATACAGTGGTACTCTGCAAGCCATACAGCTTCTGCCAAGAGAAGTGAGAATACTCATCATGCTCATGCATGTAGTGCTGTGCTGACAGTGTGACTCCTGTGCATATGTTTGTAACATACAGAATTATGAAATGTAAAGGGTACATACATTGAATGTAAGATAATATAGACCATAATCTACATTGCCAAGTTAAGAGAGGTTTCGTTATATTATTCAAGTTTCAGCCTAAATTTCTTGACCTGGTAAAGAAGTAATTTATTATTAATTAACGTATGCGGTAGATTGCATCTTGGTCGTTTGAATCAACATTTTTTCTTAAATGAATGTTACAGTCTCCATCAACTGTTTCTTCCATCAAGCATAAAAAATCTCCGGACCAAGCGAAATAAATTTTAGCACTCTTAGACTTACTTTAAGGACGGTTTTTCGAATTCTGTACCACACAGATAAGCCTTGCATGCTGCTTGACCTGCATGATATGTTTATCTTATACATTCTTTAGTATTTAGAGAACCTGTTAATTGTTATAGCCACGGCATCATATCACTTTGAAAACCAAAAAGCTTCAACTTTTTCTGGTGGACTTTAAACTCTGCCGATAAACCTTTTCTAGATGGGCTTTCAACTTTGCCGATCAACTTTTTCTTTAAGAGCTTTCAACTTTGCCAATCAAATTTTTCTTGATGAGCATTCACCTTTACCGATCGACTTTTTCTTGATGGGCTTTCATCTATGCCGATCAACTTTTTCTTGATGGGCTTTCATCTTTGCTGATCTATTTTTTCTTGATAGGCTTTCAACTTTACCGATCAACCTTTTCTTGATGGCCTTTTAAGTTAGCCAATCAACTTTGCCAATCAATTTTTTTCTTGAAGGGCTTTCAACTTTGGTGATCAACTTTTTCTTAAAGGGCTTTCAACTTTGGTGATCAACTTTTTCTTGAAGGGCTTTCAACTTTGCCGATCAACTTTTGCTTGAAGGGCTCTCAACTTTGTTGATCAACTTTTTCTTGGTGAGCTTTCAACTTTGTCGATCAACTTTTTCTTGGTGAGCTTTCAACCTTGCCTATTAACTTTTTCTTGATGGGCTTTCAACTTTGCCGATCATTTTTTTCTTGAAGGGCTTTCAACTTTGCCAATCAACTTTTTCTTGATGGGCTTTCAGCTTTGCCGCTCAACTTTTTCTTGATGGAGTTTCAAATTTGCCGATCAACTTTTTCTAAATGGGCTTTCAACTTTACCGATCAACTTTTTCTTGAAGGGCTTTCAAATTTGCTGATAACTTTTCCTTGAAGGGCTATCAACTTTGCTGATCAACTTTTTCTTGAAGGGCTTTCATATTTGCTGATAAACTTTTTCTTTATGGGCTTTCAACTTTGCTGATCAACCTTCCCTTGATGGGCTTTCAATTTTGCCGATCAGCTTTTTTCTTGATGGGTTTTCAACTCGGTCGATCAACTTTCTTGAAGGGCTTTCAACTTTGCCTATCAACTTTTTCTTGATGGCCTTTCAAGTTTGCCAATAGACAAAGAAGGCAATCAAAGATGGTTCAGGTCAAAAGGTGACCCCTTTGATCTTTTTGCTGACTCCACAACAAGACCTTGAATGTTTTGACGTCTGTTAATTCAATTGATGCAGAACATGACTAATCAAGAAATTTCATTAATATAAAGAAACTGATTATTTTTCCATGCTTCTCGTGTGACATTTTGACTTGAGTTTGATCAATACATTGATTTTTGATGTCCTATGTGGTAACGTTCCTGACGGCTGATCGCCAGACTGGGGCTTTAGGTCTATCTGCTTAGTTATCAGCAGCATTTTCCTGGCCCTCCTTGGTCCTAGCTTGGGTGGAGAGGGGACTTGGGAACTGAAGATATTTATATATGGCCAGTCTCTAGGACATTGTCCTGCTTGATAGGGGAATGTCACTGTCCCTTGCCTCTGCCATTTATGAGTGGGCTCTTAAACCCTTTTTTAGACAAAAAGGTGAAGTCATTGGACCATCAATCTCATTCCCTAAAGAAATACAATGAAACTGGCATTAAACCCTGGATGGCTGTTGCTATTGGCAATGACACACTCGGATCACCATTTCATGATTTTTGATCGAACTCCGCAACCGCATCTCAAAATTTATTGAGATTCAGAAGTGGATTTAAATTAAACTCTCCTTATAGCAGCACTGGCCCTTGCCCGAACTGTTAGATGCAATAAACGTTAGAATTAAAAGGAATTTGGGGCAGATTGTGTACTTGTGGAACGGGATGTCGAACCTAGGACGACTTTAGCCTTACAACATTTACAAAATTTGAATTGATCGGTCGGTAAAATTGCCCTACTCTTGTGTGGGACATGGCCTCTTGCTTTGAGAAGCTATATAAAGAGGCAATGAATACATGAAAGGGGATCATAGCCATACTGGATCAGTACGGGAACACAGAAGACGGACAGGATAGTGATGAGATGAATACAGCCACAACTGTCGAGCGAGTACACTCTTCCACTCTGCACTCTGCTGCAACACCTAAGGCAAGAATGGGTTTCAGCTTGTTCAATGGGTAGTGCCAACAAACTTACCGATGCTCGGAGTTATATGCCATATTCAGTTATGGTTTATCCGTGTTTGTATGTGTGTGTGGGTTCCATGCAAATTCCTCCCCGAATATTCCACCCCAAGAAATTACCTACTTAAGAAAATTTCTCCCCATTATTTATTCACTACACCAGTTTTCACTCCCCCCCCTCCCCAACTTTCTAACAGAACTTTAATCACATAAAGTAAACTGTTGTTTACTCAAAATAATCAACCGGATATTTAAAGTTAAACGATTGTTTGCCCAAGATACATTTGTTATTATAAGTGAAACTGTTTGCTAAAAATTGTATTATATTTATATTTTATTTCCTATCTTATCGTTGTCACTGATTTTTTTTCTTCTGACAACCATATCCCTTGCGTACATTTCTTTCTTGAATATAAAACGAAAAATGGTCGACAAAGAAAATTACTTGTACACGAGAAGCGTCAAGAAACAAAGCCTAAGAACAAGAATCGAGAAGCATCAAGAAATAAAGCATATGAGCAAGAATCGAGAAGCATAAAAAAACAAAGCATAAGAACAAAAATCGAGAAACATCAAGAAACGAAGCATAAAAAACAAGAATCAAGAAGCACCCAGAAACAAAGAATAAAAAACAAGAATCC
>NC_090736.1:25323109-25328109 GCF_036898095.1 Palaemon carinicauda | reverse complement strand
GGCTTGTATTGACAGCAGGTTAGCTTTGTTCTCACAGTTCCCGTATTCAGAATTTAGATTAGCGACACTTATGCTAGATTTAGAGAAACATGAGTTCATAACTCATGACAGTTGTCGTATCAACTTTCAAAATGGATTGGGCCGTCTAGAAAGTCAGTCACGCCAACTTCAGTAATCAGGGTCTGCAGAAGAATCAAGTTCAGAATCATCCACTAGCCAACCTGCGCCTCAGCCATACAGAGTTCGGCGGGGATCACTGCAAAAGAAGGTCTGCTTTGTTTGCAATGAAGCATCGGTCGCTGATGAAAATGCTTTCAATGAAGGTGGACTTGGAAGGTGTTGTGAAGATAACGCTTTCACCAATCTCCAGCAGGCAATGGAGAAATGGATCGAGGATTCTACCAATAAACACCACGAAGCTGCTGTCAGATTGAAGGTCCTTCTTGGTGGAACATCATATGACGTCTTTGCGCAGGACTTCTACTATCATAAGCGATGTTACCGAAGCTTTACCTATATGCACGGTCATGATGCGAAGTGACTTTTACTGGATGCTGAGAAACAGGAAACACTGAGAACATGCATTATGGATCAGTTCTTCCGCCTATTCACCAGAAATGTCCTTGAAAATCATGATGCATACCTGCTGTCAGAGTTGATAAATAACATCAAGGAAATGGGTGAAGACGAAGGACTTTCGGACCCACCTATCTCAAAGACCTACACACTGAAAAAAAGATTAATTGAGAAGTATGGGGGAGTTAGTCTCTTTCCACAAGATAGGCAAACGGCTACTGGTGCACTCCAGTGAAGTGAATCCTGTTGCGTACACTGCGGCTACCATTCAGGGCCATGGTCTATGAGAGATGGATTTGACCAAAGCATTATTCGACGAAAGATTACCCAAAGACAGACAATCAAGTGGCCTCTTGATGCGGAAGAGTTATGTAGTCTTATAGATAGTTATAGACCCCTACAATGTCTATACAACGCCATCAGTTGGTCAATAGACCCACGGAGATCCATCGATGCTAATGGTTATGCCTGTTCTCCAAGCAAAGCAAAAGCAGAAAAAATTTCAGCTATCGACCAGAGTTGGGAGAAGGTGGTAACCTCTGAGCGTTTGCCTATTGGAACTACACTGAGTCTAACTGTTCATCGGATAACAGGCAGCAAGGAAGCCACGACACTTCTTCATCGCTGCGGGGTTGGAATCTCATACTCTGATGTGCGCCAGTTGAATAGCAATTGGGCAAAGTCAGTTACCATGCAACATAAGATGCTCCCTCCCGGTTTTATCAGTGGCCGCAGTGTTCATGTCACCTTCGATAATTCAGACGGCAAGCAGCAAACTCTTACCGGAGCACACACTACACATCACACAACAGGGACAATCTTCCGAGCCAGACATGATGGTGATCCCTCAGCGGGGTCTACAGTTCCAAGAAAGGAGCATGAGCAAGATATTCAAGACAACGAGCCACCAGACTATGGATCCTTCAAGATCCCTAAGAAGAATAAGACACCACCTCCATCATTTCCAGACTTCACTGATGATTACAAAGATTCAAAGCTGATAGATGACTCTCTTCAACGCAGCATAGCCTGGGTATTAGTAAGTGCTGTCGGAGATACCTGCATGGACCAGTGTCTTCCTGATGTTGACAAAGAACCGCTGGGACCAGTTGGATCTTGGACTTCATTTATGAAGAATGTCACGAAGTGCGAAACTAGCAAGTGCAAACTGGAGTACCTCCCTGTTGTCCCCCTACTTCCAAGTGACAGTGTAATCAAGTGGTACATGGATATGATCCTGCAAATAGCTGATGACCTGCAAGTAGATTACATTTTTGCACATGCAGATGAAGCTATCAACGGTAAAATGTTGATAATTTCTTGGCTTCAGCAAGATAGGTATGACAAAATCATACCACTGATGGGTGGATTTCACACTATCCTGGTGAATCTCAAAGTTCTATACAAGAAGTATTGGTGTTTAGGGTTAAGTGACTGGTGGGTCGATGCCAAAGCAATTGCCGATGGATCAGTTGCCCAAGCCATAGAAGGTCGACACTATGCAAGAAGTGTGAGGCTTCACAAACAGGCATTTGAGGCACTCCTAAGGTACAGGATTACAACTGAGAAAGTTAGTGAGAACCTAGATGTGCCTACCATGGAGCTGATTGCCAAGCTGAGATGTAGTCCATCTTCTAAAAACCTTGATGCATCGCTTATGCAAGCTGAAGGCACACAAGCCAAATTGATAGTGGAATACTTGAGAGATGTTTCTTCAATGCTGAGTTTGATTGCTGCAGTGAGGGAAAAGGATATCATGATGCATTTAGCGGCAGAAAGGACCCTACTGCCAAAATGCTTTGCATTCGGGCATGTGAATTATGCCCGATACTTGACTTTCCAACACATTAACTTACAGAATCTGAAGAGGACTCACAACGATGCATGGGAAGATCTTGTAAAGGATGGATTTGGAGGTTCCTTGTCAGGCAAACCCTTCTCCACTATCCATGGTGACCTGATCACAGAGACAACCATTAACCGAGAAGTGAAGGTCAAGGGAGGCCCGATGCAAGGTGGATACTCTACAAATGAACAAGCAACAGATGTCTTCATTAAGACTAGTCACATCATTGCAAAGGTACAATCAAAGTTGAAGCCCACCTCTCTGCTAATCCTTTCAGTGATGCAAGTGCAGCTAGTCCAATCTTGGCCATGTCTTCATTATCATTGACCAGTTTGTTGCAGAGACTACAAAGTCCTCTACTTGGCCCTTTGCTTAGAAATGGAGTGGCTGCCATTTTGTTATCCTTTCCACGGTTTGAATGAATCTGAAATAAACCTCTGGTTAGTTTCATAAGAATGATACAGGTGGTATGCAATTTCCTCAAACTTTCATGAAGAGAAAATTCATGAGAGTGTGAAGTTATTGCTCGTGTCATAAATTAGTGTTTATGAGACATTCAGACCCTTTAACATGACAATAAACCTTAAATGATTGAAATTAAGTAGTGCACAGTGATTAGGAAATAACCGCTAATGCATATCGGCCTATGCAGCTATAGTGAATTTTCAACGTGACAGAGTAGCCTATGGTTCAAAGTGATGACAAATTTGAATTCCTTGCCCCTGAAAACCTAGGGATAGAGACCAATATTATTGTCATAGCCCATCTAGAACTGGAGTTATCGCAATCCGTACATTGGTGGGCCGACTCCGGCGGCCATCTTTGATTTCGCCAGGATAAATCAATTTTTTCGGAATTTATACTAGAGGATCATATTCCTCTGTCTAAAAATAGCTATTCTGGGAGAAAAAAGCATCTTGATAGGTAAACCCAACGCCGTGAAATTTTTTTTTGTGATTTTTGGCGGCCATTTTGGATTTAGGCCGCCATCTTGGATTTCAGGCAAAATTTCAGATGGCTCAAAAGCTTATTTGAATCAGCATGGTTCAAAGTACCAGAATCAGTTTCGAAAACCTTGACCCCAAAAAAAGGGAAGTTTTTGCCTAGCTCCAACCTGTCTATTGAGGCTTGTACTCGGAATCATCATTTTGGTAGTATTGATTCTGTTTTATATATATTAACGCTTTTTTTCTTTTTATTGACGTTGACATTATGCCACCTCTCTTCATGCTAGAAAATAAATTATCAGCAACCAAATGGCATTACTAGGAGAACTATCTATTCCGATATGATAGAAATGCCAAAGACACATATAATATTCGATTTTTAAGCAGCATAAATAATCTTACGATATTTTATATATATATATATATATATATAATGTATATATATAAATATAATATATATATATATATATATATATATAAATATATATATATATATATATATATATGTACAGTATGTAATGTAAATTTATTCATTTATGAATATAAATATAAATGTATATATACATATATATATAATGTAATATGTAATATATATATATATATATATATATATATATATATTTATGCCCCCTGTGGCCACGGGGGCATAAAACAATTAGAATAGCACCAACGTTATCCCTGCGTGTCGTAAGAGGCGACTAAAAGGGACGGGACGAGGGGGCTGGGAACCCCCTCTCCTGTAAAAGTATCCTGTGAGACAGCAACAAAGAGATGGAGCTGGGGGGAGAGTGACTGCTCCCCACACTCTATTTTTGGGGTGTTTGAATGTGCGTGGATGTAGTACGATAGAGAGTAAAAGATGTGAGATTGGAAGTATGTTTAGAAGTAGAAGGATGGATGTATTGGCCTTGTGTGAGACAAAGATGAAAGGAAAGGGTGAAGTGATGTTTGGTGAAATGTCTGGTAGAGTGTCTGGGATTGAAAGGGGAAGAGCGAGAGAGGGTGTGGCTTTATTGCTGAGTGAATGGATGACAGGTAAAGTAGTGGAATGGAAGGAGATATCATCTAGGTTAATGTGGGTAAGGGTTAGGTTGGGTAGGGAATGTTGGGCGTTTGTCAGTGCGTATGGGCCAGGTAGTGAGAAAAGTGAAGAAGAGCGGAATGAGTTTTGGAATGAATTAACTAGGTGTGTAGAAGGACTGGGTAGAAGGAATTATGTAGTTGTTATGGGTGACTTAAATGCTAGAGTGGGTGCTGGAGAGGTAGAAGGTGTCATTGGGAAGTATGGCGTACCAGGTGAAAATAAGAGTGGTGAGAGACTGGTAGATATGTGTGTTGAACAAGAGATGGTAATAAGTGCTAGCTTTTTTAAGAAGAAAGATAAAAATAAGTATACATGGGTAAGAGTGGCAAATGGAAGAGTAGTAGAAAGGACATTAATGGATTATGTGTTGATAACTAAGAGAATGTTTGGAAGATTGAAAGACGTGCACGTGTTTAGGGGTATGGCTAACGGTATGTCTGATCATTTTTTGGTGGAAGGAAAATTGGTTGTAGCAAAAGAGTGGGGGAATAGAGTAGGTGGATGTAAAAGGGAGCTAGTGAGGGTTGAAGAGCTAATAAAACCTGGG
>NC_090736.1:25315609-25318109 GCF_036898095.1 Palaemon carinicauda | reverse complement strand
CGCAGGAGTTCAGTTTAGCATCAAGGGCGTGACTCGCTCAACAACCAAAGCAGATTATGTTCTCACGGCTAAACCCGAGGACACCTTCCCGGAAATATCCGACTGGTTTTGTGAACAAGGAGACACCCCAATAGCATATAACACCCTCAAAACATACCTTCTGCAGCAGTACTCGCCGTCGCCAGCTGCCCATGTAGCAAAGCTTTTTCAGCTCTCGCAACCACCGTTGGGGGACCAAAGGGCTTCGCTTGCCCTCAGGGAAATGACCAGTAACGCTAGCCTTCAACCTGCCACAGACGGTTCTCCTCGTGAGGTGAACCTACTTCGTGCCCTTTGGATACGCTGTTTACCCGACCTATACGCGCTGCCATACCCGATGTCGATAGTTTACCCATAAAGGACTTGATGACCAAAGCCGACGCCCTTATGGACAGCCACTCCAAGACCTCCATCAACGCCTCCACCCCTGACGAAGAGGATGCCTATTCAAAGTCAACTGAAGCTGACATGAATGCCGTAGGACATACACGCCTATACCGTGATGTGCCGAAGCAGTGACAAATCTGCCCACCACCCACCAATCGCTCGCGCCCCAACAAACGACTTCTACGGCCACTTACTACCTCCCATCCGCTGCAGTTTTGCTACTACCACTTCAGATTCGGGGCAACTGCAAAGGAATGTGCCAAGGATTGTCAGTGGCCAAAAAACGTCTAAGTAGGCCATCGCTCGTGGCGGTGGCCTCCAGTGTTTCTAATCTTTTTTTTTTTACATGATGCAGGAACGGGTGTGTGATTTTTGGTAGAAACGGGTGCTTGTCATTCTATTTTGCCAAGGAAACTCTTCAAGACACGATGTAGTCTGTCTACATCTGCCGACGTCCGCTTGGTAGCTGCTAACGGATCTGCGATACCCACCTACGGTTACGAGAACCTCACATTACCGTTCGGAAATGGTAAATTCAATTGGAAGTTTCTCGTTGCTGACGTCACATTGTCAATCCTCGGTGCGGATTTCTTCTCTCATGTCCACCTTTTGGTCGATGTCGCCCACCGACGATTGGTCAACACAGACCGTACTTGTCGACACCTCTTCAACCCGCCCCCTATAACCTCGCTCTCCACATTAGCGCACCCACGGATGCCTACGCCCACCTCCTCACGTCGTACCCGGAAGTTTTCCGTCCAGAACTTCGCCAAACGCCCACGGTTCCTGCCAAGCACGGTATTTATCACCATATCAAGACGACGGGACCCCCAAGTCTTTGCAAAATTCAGACGTCTGGCACCGGAACGATTGGCAGCCGCCAAAAAGACGTTCGCCGAAATTTAGGAAAGGGGCCTTTGCCAAAAGGCCTTCAGCCCATGGTCGTCACCCTTACACATCGTTCTGAAGAAAGACCTCCCTCCGTCCGTGTAGGGAATTACAGGCGCCTGAACATGCAAACAGAACCGGATCACTAACCCCTCCCAAACATTGCCGACGTGACCTCCTACCTGCACAAAGCAAAGGTTTTCTCTATGCTCAACCTCCTAAAGGGGTATTATCAGGCACCTATGAACCCAGAAGACATCCACAAGACTGCCTTCACCACTCCAGTTGGTACATACACCTTCAGTTACTCCTGTTTTGGCCTTCGTAATGCTGGGGCCACGTTTCAACGTCTCATGGATGGCATCTTAGGGGACCTCCCTTCGTGTGTATTTTATGTGGACGACATACTTGTGTTCTCCTCATCAAAAGAGGAACACCTCTGTCACCTGCACATCGTGTTCGACCGCCTGCAACAAAACGGCCTTGTAGTCCGGTACCACAAGTGTTCTTTTGGCGCCAACGAAGTGTCGATCTTAGGGCACCGCATCATCCTGAAGGAGTTCACCCCCTCCTTGAGAAGGTAGCAGCCGTTCAGAACTTCCCCATACCCTCGACCGTCAAAGCTCTGCAGGAATTCTTGGGCATGATCAATTATTATCACTGTTTTCTGCCAGCCATTGACGCCACTCTTGCTCCCCTTTACGCCTTCCTCAAGGGCAAGCCAAAGGACCTAAAATGGGGTCGCCTTCAAGAAGCAGACTTCGTGCAATGCAAAGTAGGCCCTATTAACTGCTGCAGCTCTCACTTTTCCTATCCCACATGCCCCTCTCCTTCTCTCCACTGATGCCAGCGATGTCGCTATTGGTGCAGTACTTGAGCAGGTGGTCAAAGGCTCACCCCGCCCATTGCCCTTCTTCAGCAGAAAACTATGCAAGGCAGAATCGGGTTATTCTACCTTCGATCGAGAATTGCTGGCGGTGCACTTGGCTGTCCGTCACTTTCGCCATTTCTTAAAAGGTACGCCCTTCGTCATTCGCACAGACCACATGCCTCTGATGCACGCCTTTACTGGACAGTCTGATGCCTGGTCCGCCCGGCAACGCCGACATCTCTCCACCGTAGTTGAATACAATTGCACCCTTCAATGTATCCCTGGGAAAATGAATCCCGTTGCCGATGCCCTGTC
>NC_090736.1:25305609-25310609 GCF_036898095.1 Palaemon carinicauda | reverse complement strand
TTCCCAAGGCTACATGGGTATGCATTTTTCTCTAGAGAAGATTTCCTTATCTAAATGGCTGAAATAGCAGAATTTTCTTAACGAATCAGATGTCCCCTGGAGGCACTTATCGAATCAAAATCTATTATCCTGTTTTAAAGCTGAAATACTGCTTCTGATTTTCGAGAATGAATCTGGTTTTATTGGGAGAAAGCCGGGAAAAACCAAATACATCGATCTCTATTGCTACTTATTTTATTACTGTAACTACTGCTACCGTTTATGCTATACTTATTAGGGCTATTAATTCAATTAACATAATCCTTAGTTTTCTGATTGTATATTAAATTTTCTTACCTTTTTTTAGATGAACTAAATTCGTTCGGGCTCAGAAATGGATACCTGGATTCCGCACACAAAAAGTTAAACTTAAAAACGACAGGAATAAGTTGAACAACATTAATACGAAGACAGTTCGCTAACAACTAACTTTATTTAGAGACATTACAGGTATTTATAGGCCCCCTAGGGATCAGATAGGGGTGACAGTTGCATGTGTATATTCAACGGTTAGTAAATAAGGTTGACATTGGCATAAACATAGATAATAGGATGATGAAATGATAATAGTTTAATTATTTTGATACTTCAACAGCTTTTTTTACATGGAATCCAATTGTAGTTAGAAGAATGTAGAACAAAACGTAGACAGGACATCGATCTTTACTTGTATGTGCGCCGCTTGCTGCACGTACATTACACGCCTGGCCCCTTGAAGCAGAGCTGCATGTGAAAGAGGGTGAGCTGCTCTATAGAGTCATACTATTGGCGGGCCATCTTGCAGAAGGTACACGGGTTTTAGGCGTTCAATGATGATCCAGTTCTCTTTACCAGGAATGTTTTGTAGGAAAGCTTTAGGAGTATGACAGATGACAAGGAATGGTCCTGTATATGGGGCGTAATGTGTGTCTTGCAAACGTCATTGTGCATGAAGATGTGTGGTACAGTGTGTAGGTCTTTCTGAATGTGCTGTTAAGCAGGGGACTTGCGAGTCTGACGGCAGGGGGAATATTTCCTCACATCCTGATGTAGTCACTGGAGATTATTTGGGGTGGCAAACAGAATAGAAATTTGTAAGGGTAACCAACAGGTTGCCTTATACAATTTCAGCCATTGAGATTTGTATGGTGTCTGTGTGAGAACTTGTCAGTCGGAGGAAGACCCTGAGAAATTGAGGATACCACGTGGAGTCACTGTAGGTAGACTTCAAAGCTGTTTTGAGGGTACAATAGTAACGTCCTACCATTATGTTGGCTACAGGGTTGTAAGCAGTAATATGATGTAGTGTGATGCCGAGATGCCCCATTGATGTCCACATTTGAGAAGTGAAAGTGGCTCCCCTGTAGGAAGTATGTGCTCTAGGATGCCAAGTATTGCTATACATCCGTAAAGTAAGGCAACAGTACGTAAGGAAAATGCTGCATCCAGCATGGGGAGAGCTTGAGGCCAGTGAGTCGAGTGATTAATGACTTTGAAAATTAAAAGTATCTTTGTGACGTGGGTAGAGGGCCAACTACGTCAATATGAATGGGAGCAAAATGACACTTTAGTTTGTAAATAGTGCCATAACCCATAACTATAGAAATAAGTTTCGACATCATAGCTGTGCATTAGATCAGCGCGATGGGTGTGAGAGGCCATGGACCAATTGAAACACCTTGTTGGAACGTGTGAAGCCAGGTATCCTCTGGTATGCTTTACTAGTACTTACATCACAGATGAGGTTGCTGTTGAAGTCATCAAGGGCAACGTCATCCTAATGGAGAGATGTGGAGGATGCCTTGCACGTTAGGTAATTGGCGTCCTATCTTTAGGCATCTCTCAGGGCCTTGTAATCCATTCTCAAGTGAACTGTGGCCATCGTATTTCTGGATAGAGCATCTGTGATGGGATTCTGTTTACTAGGGATGTATTGAATGGTACAGTTGTATTCAGAAAGGGTAGAGAGATGTCAGGGTTGACAGGTAGACCAACTGTCGTACTATTGGAACCCTTGGGTTTATAGAATCTTTCTTTTCCTTCTAGGCTGGTAATTTACGTATTAATAATGATAATAATGAAGGTATGCACATGAGGCGTGTGGTCCGTGGAAATGAAAAAGAACGTGGTCTCCAAAAATTGGCGGAATTGACAGACAGCCTAAGGAACCACCAGTAATTTGGGGTCGAAGATAGAGTAGCTGGATTCCTCCTTGGAATGTTTTTCTACTGAAAAACGCAAAGGATCGGAGCTATCATTGTCTGAGTACCTACTCTATAACAACATAACAGGCATTATGGGAGAGTAGGAGGGTGCAGTTGACAGGTGAAGGGTGGGAGCAGTGGTAGTTGATAGGGATTTTTTTTGTATTTAAATAGTCCTCCTCCTAAAGGGGTCCCACTTCAGGTGTTTTGGCTTGTCCTTGAAGGAGTTATAAAGGAGGGTGAGAGTGGCGGCGATGGCTATGAAGAACCAGAGATAATTGTTCACCATGTCCAAAAACTCCTACAGTGTTTTGATAGTTGAGGGCTTAGGAAACTTCTGTACTAAAGATACCTTCTTTTGGAAGGGGGTGAACAGCCTCAGGAGGGATGTGATGAGCTAAGATGTACCTGACTATAAGGCCATTCGTAGGTAGTCCTCTTTGGAAGGCAAGAATAGCAGTTTGTCGTCTATGTAACCTACATAAAGGGGACGTCACCTAAGATGCCATCCATGAATGTTGAAGTGTTTCTCCAGCACTACGAAGACCAAAGCAGGAATAAATGAAAGTAAATATAGTGAAGGGAGTGGTGATGGTAGTCTTGCAGATGTCTTCTTGGTTCATGGGCACATGATAAAATCACTGGTTAGGTCTAGGGTTGAAAGTCAGGGATGTTGGGATAAGAGTAGGAGTCTGATTCTGTCTATATATTAATAGCCCTTTAATCCCCACAATGCTGTAGTGATCTGTCCTTCAAATGGCATATAGGGGCATTTTCGTAAATGCACTTTTAGCAGCTATCAACTGTTTTGGTACCTAACGTTTCAATCTTGCAAATAAGGGGGCCCCTGTCCTCTTGATATGGTGATAGATATTACACATAGCAGGTAAGAATTAGCATCTGGTGTAGTTCTGGGTAGGAAACGTTGGAATATAAAATGAGAAGGTGGGCGTAGGCATCCGTGGGTTAGCTGATTTAGAGAGCGTGGTAGCGCAGGTGATAAAGGTGTGGACAAGTAAGAGTTGGCGTTAACTAAGCATCAATGTGCGACGCCAACCAGGAAGTGGAAAGGGATGAGGAAGTCACACCGATTAAAGGCACCGTAACTTCAGCAACGATGAAATTCCATTGTCAGCATCTCGTCACTGTGGGTGGGGATAACAGATACGTTGGCGGCTACTAGGCAGACTTCAGCAGACTTGAAATGTTAGGATCATGCCCTTAAGAGAGAGTTTGGCAGAAGGGAATAACAGGCATCAGTATATACCAGAAAGCACGCGTTACATCTTGAATCATGAAAAAAAAGATTAGATTAGTTAATTGTGAGGCCACTGCCCCAAGAGATGACCTAGTTACACTTCTTTTGACTATTGATATCCAAAAACACATTTCTTAGCACCAGTCCTAGATCTGGAGAGTTAGTAGCACAACTAAGGGTGAGGAGCATCATTCAGTGGTAGTTGATGTGGTTGGTTGGGGCACAGGCATGGGGTGCCACAGGTGGGTGGTGGCCAGCTTCATTCCTGCTCATACTTGTCATGAGGTGGGTGTCGAAGTTCTACAGCAGTTATCCCAGCTTCAGTCAATGTTGCATGGTTGTCCTCTTCGTCGGGAGTTTTTAATAGTGGGGAAGTGGCTGTTTGTAAGGGCATTGATTTTAGTCATCAGGTCTTTCATAAGCAAGGTATTAACATCGGGAAGAGAGGATTACACAGGTCCGAGCAAGCGTTATTTCCAAATGTCACGAAGTAGGTTCACTTCATGAGGAAAACCGTCTGAAGGTGAGAAATACTGATAATTTCTGAGGGCCATCAATGCCTTTTGTCCACGCAATCTACTGGTGATGGCGAGTACTGCTCCAGGAGGTATGATTCACGGGAATCATACTATGTGGGCCCTTTTTTCGTAATGCTAATCAGAGATTTGTGGGTAGGTGTTGTCGGGGTATATAGTCTTTGCTGCTAAAGCGGGTCATGCCCTTGATGCAGAACTGAACTTTGGCACTCTGAAACCAGGCAAACATATCTCTACTGGTAAAGGGCAGGAGCCGCAATGTGGCTTCTGTGACAAATCAGTAGGGGTTGGTGGTGGACATTGTCGGAGGATACAGTACACATAGCAGTGAGCTGGGAGGCCAGCTGGGTATTTGAGGCCCTCCTTAGGGGTCTCAAATATGACAAGATTGGGAGAAGCATTAGTACAGAGACAGGTTCCCATCAACTAGGTGTATTTAGATACCAATACATGTATTTATAAGACCTTAAGCAGTACATAAGAATGACAATTGCATGTGTATATTCAACTAGTTTTTTCAATAAGATTGGCATTGGCATGAAAATAGGCAATATAATAACTGAATGACAATAGAGATAAAATTAGCTAGTTATTTCAAGGCCTTTTTTATGTAGTCTGATAAGTTACAATGTAGAAGAAAATGTAGATAGAACATATTTCTTTATTTGTCCACTAGTTATTTACTACACGTGAATTACAGTCCTTCCACCTATAATATCTATTCAGACATGGAGACATAACACCCTTGTCTCAGATCCACCCCTTCACTGGATTAGTCACTGTACTGTCTTTGTTTCGGTACCATAGGTCTATATTTTGCCGTCTATTACCAATATCATCAAATCGATCCCAATTCAGGACTTTGAGTTTAAGCTTTATACTGGGGAGGTTACTGCTGTAATTGTACACAACAGGAGAGAGTTGCGCTCACCAAGCTAACCTTCTGGTGTACATCTCTTTAGATGATACGAAAATGGAAACCCT